>NC_134397.1:102658885-102967675 GCF_050003625.1 Haematobia irritans | reverse complement strand
TTGCTGCGTTTTTTTATTTTTTTTATGATAGGTAATACACCAAACAAAATCTTCGGTCCCATAAACAACAAAAAAAAATATCATATTATAATTACATATAAGAGAATTGGACTCACCAGACTTACTCTCCCAACGATGAATGACGAGGCCTCCTCATGATGTTGGATCTCTTGGCTGCAAAGTTATTAATGAATGTTTTTTTTGTTGTTGTTTTGGAGTGTTGCGTATTACTTTTTTTTCTTACTTCAGTTGCTTATTCATACAAAATTATGAATGAGTAGGTTAGGTTAGGTTAGGTTAAAGTGGCAGCCCGATTAAGATTCAGGCTCACTTAGACTATTCAGTCCATTGTGATACCACATTAACTAAAAGTACCTATTACATATGGGCACTTCTAGTTTTAACCGCTGAACCTTCTTGATTATTTTTCTTTGTTGAACCAACCAGATTGTTCCAAAAACATTAGCAGCCTGCTTAAGTTAACGTTTTCGAGATCCGCCAGTAATCTGAAGCTATATGCTCCTAAAAGTTGCTTGCGCTTTACACAAAATGCAGGACACTCACACAAGAGGTGTTTAATTGATTCTTTTTCCTCCGCATCATGACAGCTCATACAATAGTCATTATACTTCGCGCCAATAGTTTTTGCAAAATCTCCTATCAGGCAGCGACCCGTTATAGCAGATATCAGGAGTGATATCTGACGTCTCGAGAACATTAGCATATCTAGTGTGCGGTTTAAGTTGAAATGGGGCCATATTTGCTTGGTGTCGTTACAACCCTTGCAATTCTCCCATCGAACATTTGCCATCATAACAGCCTTCTCACGCAGCATGAGCTTGCAGGTAGCTAGGGGCATACCAACAAATTCTAGTTCCCCTGGAATATGTAAGGTAGTCCCTAGCCTTGCCAACTCATCGGCTTCGCAGTTCCCCGGTATGTTCCTATGGCCAGGCACCCATATTAGGTGAATATTGTACTGCTCAGCCATCTCATTGAGAGATTTGCGGCAATCGATGGCCGTTTGCGAGTTGAGGAACACAGAGTCCAAGGATTTTATTGCAGGTTGACTGTCTGAGTATATATTAATGCCCACATTTTTTGGAACATTACTTCTCAGCCAATTCGCCACCTCTCTTATTGCTAATATTTCAGCCTGAAAAACACTACAGTGATTAGGTAATCTTTTCGCTATTTGAAGTTCCAAATCCTTAGAATATACTCCGAAACCCACTTGTCCATCCAATTTGGAGCCATCAGTGTAGAAATCTATATATTCTTTATTCCCCGGGGTCTGTGTGCACCACGCCTCACTGTTGGGGATTAGAGTCTCAAACTTTTTGTCGAAAAGTGGACTCGCCAAAGTGTAATCCACTACGTTAGGCACATCTGACATTGTTTTGAGGACAGAACTGTGACCGTAACCTTTTTCCGACCACAGCGATAGTTCGCGCAACCGCACAGCCGTTGTTGCAGCTGACTGTTTGGCCAAAATGTCTAAAGGCAATAGATGCAGCATGACATTAAGGGAATTTGTTCCTGTCTTGCTGAATGCGCCTGAAATACACAAACACGCCATACGCTGAACTTTATCTAAACCAGTCGGTTTCTGAAGTGCCGGCCACCAGACTACAACACCATATAGCATTATAGGTCTAACCACTGCCGTGTATAGCCAATGCACAATTTTTGGTTTTAGTCCCCACTTTTTTCCTATTGCCTTTTTGCACGAGTACAAAGCTACAGTTGCCTTCCTCGCCCTTTCTTCAATATTAAGCTTAAAGTTCAGCTTCCTGTCCAAAATAACGCCAAGGTATTTTGCACAATCACCAAAGGGAATTTTTTAGTTCTAAGATAAATATCTATCATCCTCTCCAGAGTCTTAAGTAGGAATGAGGATAAGCTGATTGGTCGGAAATCCTTCGCCCTCGAGTGAGAGGCTTTTCCCGCTTTAGGTATGAAGACGACATTTGTTTCCCTCCACTTTCCTGGGATATATGATAAGTTGATACATCCTTTATATATCACCGACAACCAGGGGATAATTCTGTCAGTTACAGCTTGTAACTCCGCCGGAGTAATTCCATCAGGTCCAGGGGATTTGAATGGTCCAAAGCTATTTAGCGCCCATCTTATTCTAGTTTCCGATACAATTTCCTCGACAGGAAACGACCGCTGAGCAACTGTGGCACCGCCAGTACATGGTTCAACCGTCTGATTTCCTCACTGGACGTTGTCCAATTGCCCTCCGATGTTTTAATGAAACCTGGAGCGGAGTTGGTGGATGCTAGAACCTTCCGTAGTCTGGAAGCCTCGGACGTATTCTCAATACTGCTGCAGTAATCATTCCAAGAGTTATGCTGAGCCTTTCTCAGTTCTCGCTTGTATCCTCTCAGAATCTTCTTGTAAGCGTCCCAGTCCTCAGAAGCTCTGGTGGACTTTGCCTTGTTAAAGAGCTTCCTGCAGGATTTCCTCATATTACTTAATTCCGTAGACCACCATGGTGGTCGATGTTTCCCCCTTGGTTTTCCTCTAGGGCATGCAGCTTTCAGTGAGATGTTGAAGGCCTTAGTAATCCGCTCCACTGCGTATTCGATATCTTGCATGAGTAACTTTTGGTGATTGGAAAAATGACTTAATTCACATAATTAAAAATTAAAATTTACTTGTGAAACTTTGCTTGCAAAAACTTAAAAATAATAATATTTTACATTAAATTAAATTAAGTTTAAGTTTAACGTAATAAGAATTAAAGAGGGAGAAAAAAATCGAAAAAGAACACCCTTTACTTCACATCGAACTTTAAATTAGTTTTTTTTTCCTTTTTCCAATTGGAACTTATAAAGAAAAAAATATAATGTTTTATATATTCTTTCTTTTTGCAATAGAAGAATTAGGTCATTTCGAGATCAGGCACTGGCTGGTAATTAACTGGAGTCAAACAGATGATGTATCGGACTTTCGGATCTATAAAAATTATATCCTACAAAAGTCGATGATCATGGACTGGTTACAAGGAGACGTCCCGAAGCCCTGGTCTATCAGCTATAGTTGGGGGAAATGTACGTCCAAGTATTTCAGAATTTCGGTAGAATTTCATTCGCAACTGCTGGGCGATTTTATGAATGTTGCTTCAACTGAGTTTTGGGCCAATGGAAATGAGAAATTCTGTCCCTCTTCAAATCAAGATAATTTTTGTGTAGGCAATGGAACAGCCCCACAATGCAGGAAATTTCTGTCAATGAACAGAAAATTAATATGATGTGTCCTTGCCAAATTGCAAAATTTGTCTGTCCTTACCTCGTGGTATTTAATCCAAACTTTACAACGAAATTGGGTAAAATTGGATTGGGCAACAATCTGTTTGTCGCGGACTCCAAAGAGTCCACGCCAACGTGCCGAAGGGCTTCAAATATAAATGATAATTTCTGGAAATTTTTATCATAAATCGGTCGAAACTGTTCTTTAGCTCGAAACACTCAAATAATGATTTTTTCAATTATCAATTTTATTATTCAGCAAATTTTCTTATATGAAATGTGAAAAATTTCCACGGATGACTTGAATAAATTAAGTTTTATTCAACTTTGCGATATTTAGCCTTGGCTATTCTTTTCTTCAGTTTAGCGGAACTATTAACTTCTCGAGAGATTGATGAAGAAGAGTTTTACAAAGGTGACAAAAGTATACAGCAAGACTCTCGTCTGCACAAGCTGTGTTTAGTGTGTCATCGGAGTATAAACTTATCGAAATCACTGTGAGGTCGATAACAGGGTTTCGTAAACGAGATCTGTAACCGGTCAATATGAATGACAGGATCGGTTACGGCTAGCAACATTAAAATCGAAGCTATATATCGAATCGGATGCTATATATTCTATTGAAAGCAATAATACTTTTTAAGAAAATGCAAAAGAAATAAATATAAATCATAATCCATAATTCCCAATATATAATTTATGACGTGTAATGCATAATTTATAATCGCTAATTATTGATTTATAATTGATAACTTCTTATTTATAATGTATAACTTAAAATTATAATTTTCAATTTATAGACTATAATCTAAAGGGTGATTCTTTTGAGGTTAGGATTTTCATGCATTAGTATTTGACAGATCACGTGGGATTTCAGACATGGTGTCAAAGAGAAAGATGCTCAGTATGCTTTGACATTTCATCATGAATAGACTTACTAACGAGCAACGCTTGCAAATCATTGAATTTTATTACCAAAATCAGTGGCAGAAAATCCGCTTTTTTATCGACAAATTTTGTTCAGCGATGAGGCTCATTTCTGGTTGAATGGCTACGTAAATAAGCAAAATTGCCGCATTTGGAGTGAAGAGCAACCAGAAGCCGTTCAAGAACTGCCCATGCATCCCGAAAAATGCACTGTTTGGTGTGGTTTGTACGCTGGTGGAATCATTGGACCGTATTTTTTCAAAGATGCTGTTGGACGCAACGTTACGGTGAATGGCGATCGCTATCGTTCGATGCTAACAAACTTTTTGTTGCCAAAAATGGAAGAACTGAACTTGGTTGACATGTGGTTTCAACAAGATGGCGCTACATGCCACACAGCTCGCGATTCTATGGCCATTTTGAGGGAAAACTTCGGAGAACAATTCATCTCAAGAAATGGACCGGTAAGTTGGCCACCAAGATCATGGGATTTGACGCCTTTAGACTATTTTTTGTGGGGCTACGTCAAGTCTAAAGTCTACAGAAATAAGCCAGCAACTATTCCAGCTTTGGAAGACAACATTTCCGAAGAAATTCGGGCTATTCCGGCCGAAATGCTCGAAAAAGTTGCCCAAAATTGGACTTTCCGAATGGACCACCTAAGACGCAGCCGCGGTCAACATTTAAATGAAATTATCTTCAAAAAGTAAATGTCATGGACCAATCTAACGTTTAAAATAAAGAACCGATGAGATTTTGCAAATTTTATGCGTTTTTTTTTTTTAAAAAAGTTATCAAGCTCTTAACAAATCACCCTTTATAACTCACAATTTATAACTTTTATAACTGGTAAATTACATTTTATGATGCATAATTGATAATTATATATAATTTATTATTTGTAATATAATTTATGATTTGTAATTTATAATTTGTAATTTATTATTTATGATTTATAATTTATGATGTTTTTTTTAGGATTCAGGATTATTTAAATATATTTATTTGAATATGCCATAATCAATATTCGGAGAAAAGGTCGATAACTCATCGCCTATAAACCACGTAATTCGGCCAATGTTAAACAGCCGGATTATGGGGAATCAAGGTCGCATATCCTTGGCATGGTATGTGCCAATTTCTTTCCCGTCCAGGTCCTCTAAGATATAGTAACTATTACCCACTTTCTTTTTAACACGGGCCTTTATGAACAAAGGCGCCAACTTAGCATTGAAAGCCTTTTCCTGGGAGCTTTGTGCAAAATTACGCCTGAAAATTACTTGTCCTTCGGCGAATGATATGGGTCTTGCCCTAAGGTTATACTGAGCCTTATTCATCTCATAGGCGTTTGCAATATTTTCCTAAGATTATTCCTAATAAGCACCAGGTCATCCTCACGGTTTAATTTTATGGAAGGTTCCTCTAAAAGATCTAATTTCCTAAGAAGCTCATATGAACTGCCATGCGTAACCATCTCCAGTCCGAAAAGTGCTCTATACACGCACAGAAAAAACATGTTTGGACATGGTTGCCGCATCCATTTAATGCTTATTTAGAGTATGTAATTGTCGCGAAAACCATGTATTTTGTCTTTGTAAAAATATTTTCGAGCGGAGAAAAATATATGTTGGCAATAAGCATTAAAATGGTTCTCAAATGCCGCAAACATGTTCTATTATTTAAATGATAGAATTTGAGACCATTATATGGTCAGGAAAATCATGTACCTGACCATTCATTTTTTTTTTTACTTTTTTGCAGAGAAAAAAGTATTTTTATAGTTTACGTATAGACATGTCTACAACCATTACATGGCCATAAAGACCATGTACATTGTTTTCGTGACCATTTAATTTTTTATTTTTTTTGTAGCGACAAGAATTTTATAAAAACATTGAGCAGGTACACACGATTTTCATTTTGCGTGTCAGTCGTGGGTTGATTGTTTCTTGGAATGGACGGAGAATACGGAATTATTGTGTTTTGTGTTAATTTATTTATTCAGAAATGGCACGTGGTTTTATGTGAATACAAAAAAGGGAAGTGTAATTGAAACAAATGTACCTGGTTTTTGGTCTGCATTTTGACATATGGTATAATTTATTTTTATTTGCAGTTATATGATGTCTGTGTTTGTACATTTGATGGGCACGAAGTAAATATGGAATGATTTCTTATTGTTGAAATTGAACCAAACTAGAGTGTGTAAAAATATGTGATGTTTGCTTGCACGACATAGTAAATACAAATAAACAATGAATTAGTTTATAAATAAATAAAAACAAATAAATAAAGTTGATTTTGTGTTTTCTTTTCTCAAGTGGCGTCCTTTTTTCGACGACGAAAAAAGTTTTTTCATAAAAATCAAAACATTTTAGGTTGTGACCATGTTCTTTTAACTAGAAGAAAAACATTTTTGACGAATAACATAACATTTTAGATCGTGACCATTGTCTTTTAATGGAAACAAAATTCTTTTGATCAATATAATAACATTTTAGATGAGGACAATTGTATTTTTCTTAGAACCATGTTCACTGAGCCAAAATGGTTGCAGGTTAATATGTTACATGGTCGCCGCAAAAATAGCTGCTATCATATTATTTTGCTCTTTGAATATGATTGTGACAATCATGTTTCTTCTCTGCGTGTATGGAGACATTTGAATGGCCTGATGGCATGAGTTACGCAATGCACAACTAATCGAGCATAAATGTTCGTCCCATAATTTCCATAAATTCCAGCGATAATTGATCTATTAACTCTCTCCGAGGCATTCGCCTGGGGAGAGTATAATGCCGTGAAGGTATGCTTAATGCCAAAAGACGTAAGAAACGCATTAAACTCATTGGCTCGAAATTGGGAGCCATTATCGCTGACCAGAACTTCGGGTACCCCATAAACGCTAAAAATGTGATCACTCAAGATGTCCTGAATCACAGATGCAGTAAATCTCCTTAAAGGGAAAAGCCAATGAAATTTTGTTAGGTGATCTAGTATGATCAACAACCCAATATTTCCTCTTTTGCTGCGCGGGTAAGGCCCTAATAAGTCTATGAACATTCTCTGAAACGGTCGGGTAGTCACAAATGGAGTTTTCATTTCTGGCCTAGTGACAAAATTTGGAGCTTTTGTGGTTTTACACGTATCACAGGAGCCAATATACGCTCTAACATCCTTGGTCAATCCAGGCCAATAGAACTTCCGTCTAACTAAATCAAGGGTTTTAACCACTCCACCATGAGCAGAAATAGGCAAATCATGAGCACGAGATATTATTTGACTTCTGAGACCCTCTGGAATCCATAGTTTCCAGCATTTCTCATCCTGTTCTGTATCGCCGCTGTAGTGGTCCGTCCGAATATAGACATATTTATCGACAACCTTTATATCAGGATACTGAGCAGGGTTATTTCCTATTCTATTCCTCAAAGTCAGATATTCCAAATCATTGAAACATTGCGAGTCAAGGTCAATCTCAGGTGCAGTTAGTAACAAGCTAGAGATTTCATATTATGGTATTCTCGATAACGCGTCTGGCACAATGTGCTCTTTGCCTTTGCGGTGGCTTATTGAAAATTTGTACGCCTGAAGCTTGAGAACCCATCTGGCCAGTCGGCCCGAGAGATCGGGTTGCTTCATAAGCCACACCAGAGACGCATGATCCGTAATTACTTCGAAAGGTTGTAACTCAAGATAACACCTAAATTTTTTAATGGCCTCTATAGCGGCCAAACACTCACGTTCGGTTACACTATAGTTCTTTTGTGCCGAACTGAGTTTTTTAGACATATAGGCCACGGGTCTCTCATGCCCTTCTTCGTCGAGTTGGATCAAAACAGCCCCGATCCCTACATCACTGGCATCGCAGTGTAAGAAAAATTTTTTATTAAAATTGGGATTGACTAAAACTGGGGCCGATGTCAACAAATTCTTGATCCGCTCAAACGCACTTTGAGCCTCCGGAGTCCAATTAAATTTTCTCTTTGTTGACAATAACTCGGTTATGGGAAAGACTACAGAGGAAAAGTTGTCTATAAACCGGCGGTACCATCCGGCCAATCCCAAAAATCCTCGGACCTGCCTTAAATTTTTAGGTACCGGCCAGTTGACAATAGAACTAACCTTTTCTGGGTCAGTTTTAATCCCCCCATTACCGATTATGTATCCTAAGTAATTGACTTCGGTTACACAAAATTTGGATTTGGCTACATTTAGAGTCAAATTAGCTTTCTTAAATTGCTCTGTCAACTGCATTAAAACACTGAGATGAGTTGAGAAGTCCTCAGAGACTACAACCAAATCGTCCAGGTATCCGAATACACAATTCCGTAATTCGGGTGGAATTATTTCATCCACAAGGCGACACATGGTAGACGGGGCGTTGCAGAGGCCAAATGGCATGACAACGAATTGGTATAACGGCCTCCCCGGTATAGTAAAAGCCGTTAAAGGTTTTGACTCCTCACTAAGGGCAATTTGCCAATAGGCATCTTTTAAATCGAGCTTGGTAATAATATTAGCTCTTGGCAGGCGGGATAAAATACCTTCGATGCTAGGAAGGGGATAGGCATCCTTTTTGGTTACCTGATTAATCTTCCTAGCATCGAGGCAAAGGCGAACTTTGTTTGGTTTGATCACTAGTCGCATGGGAGAGCTCCACGCTGATGAGGATGGCTCTATTACCCCCAAAGCTAGCATGCGATCCACCTCTTGATACATACGATTTTCGATGGCCGGTGATACCGGATAGTATCTTTGTTTTACAGGGACCGCGTCTCCTACATCGATTTTATGCTGGATCAAACCAGTTCGGCCAAGGCCCTGTCGCTCAAAATTAGGGAAAAGGTCGATAATGGCAGCAAGTCGTTGCTTTTGATCAGAAGTCAAAATAAATTCATTTTCAGATGTGGAATGGGATTCGATTGAAAATGTAGAATTTCTCGAAAAAATTGGTCTCAGTGAATCAGAATTAAAAGAAGACATTGGATTCGTAAAAAGATTCGGTGCTAAATTAAATGATGTCCAAAAATCCAGGCCTAAAATTAATCGTTGTTTAATGGATGGAACAATCAAAATTTTGAGATTCTTGAATTGACCTTTAAATTCTAACACGACATCTAGATAGCCCAATACCTTTTGTTTCTGTCCGTCAGCGGTACTCACATAAGTCTGAAGACTGAAATATTCTCGGAATTTAGAAAAATTTTCCTGAGCCAGTTGGCCACCAATGCAGGAAACATTGGCTCCTGTGTCCAACAAACCTAGCTCAGTAAAATCGAGAAATTTCACTGCGGCGTAGAATCGTCTATCTTTCGAATTTTCTAATATTGAGGAAATTACAAACTTAGAAGTGAACTTCCTTCTCTTGTAAAACGCACGTAGCCTTAAAGTTTACCTTTTAGGTCTACGACAATTTCTAGTATTTAAAGCAGAAACATCGAAAATAGCCCTACGACATTTCAAATAATTCTGCCACTTCAAATGGTAAGGGACAATGGGATGAATAATTCTGTTCAATTCCTCTTGACTATTTTCGGTTTTGTCTTCTCTAAGAATATGAATATTAGGAGGATTTGGTTCTGAAATTTTCGTAGGAATTCCAGGAATATTCTTGGTCCGATCGGGTAACAGAAAAGTTTCAGATGTGTCATCAAGGGTAAATTCTAGTTGTTTGAATTATTGTTCTTTCTTGCAGAGCACGTAACACATTGGGGTTTGTAGGTATTTTTGGCCCCACAGCCATAACAAAACACAGTTCGGTCGGCAATACAGTCGTCCCATCTGTGGCCAATAGCGTCGCAATTCCAGCATTTCAGTGACCTAGGAGCAACCTGTATGGCATCTACCGCTAAAAGTGGATCATTGTATTGATTATCATTCAAACCCTCGGCTGTTATTTCCAATTGAGCTACTTGTCTACGATTGCCAAAAATAGCAGGGTTTTTAGGATGCAAAGACCTTCTAAAAGGCTCTTCATTTAATAATCCCTCTCTCATTTGGACCATCTTCCGTAAATGTGCGATTGAAAGAATTGGTACAAATAACAAATCATGTCCAATCTCGGGCCTCAGGTTTCTTGTCAATATTTCGACAAGTTCTTGCTCTGCAATAGGGGATTCTAATTTATCTAAAAGCGAAGCTACTGATTCATAGAACGCCTCGAATGTCTCGTTAGGTTTCATTTTCCGTGCCCGTATCTCTTCCTTGATATCATAACTCGATCTGAAGTCCTTGTATTGATACTTGAGGGCTTGGCAAAAGGCGTCCCATTCTATGGTCTCAACCTGTTTATGGTAACGCCAGTACCATTCACGGGCCTTACCACTCAATAAAATATTCAAGTTCTTGCATATTAAAGAGAAATCATTATTAAAATTCTCCTGGGTTAATGAGCGAACTCGGTACAAAAATTCGTCTACACCTATTCCATCCGCGGAGCCATCAAATCTAAGATTCCAATTTCGTATTATTGAAGTGATTTTATCGAAACGAATGAAACAGGATTCATCAAATGAGGTGTTCAGTGGATTCGAATTTTGTGAAGATGGAATATTCGTGGTATTATTAGCTTGCCGGGAAGGATGTGTATCCCTATTGTAACTAGTTACATTTTCAACGGACTGAGAGGATTTATTCCCAAATATGGTTGATCGATTAGGTACAATATTTCAATTCGTCAACATCCTAGACATAGTGTTTTCTATCACCTGAGTTATGTATGCATAGTCGATACTAAGTGGTGGACAGGATTGATTATTATTTTTATTAGAAGCGGAATTCCTATAATTCATTGGGGAGTTACCAAAAAATGTCTGCTGGGTATGGCGCTGAACATGAGTTGGTAGTTCTGAACCATTGGATGGATCATTTGAGAAATCCTCTAGTGGGGATTGTGGAATCTCGTGAAAAAGGGATCTCGCACTACTGCGCGTGTTGTAGTGTTTAGCCATCGCCCCGCGCGGTTTTCCCCGACAGGTAGGTTTCGATTTTCCTTTTGGATCATCTTTCCTAAAATCGGCTAAACTACAAGGCTTCTTGCATGTCGGACACTCTGAAGCCTCCGCTAAATGAAGCTCTAAACACGTCCGATGAAAAGTATGGTTGCAGACAGAAATGACTAAACATTCCTGATCCTCGGTTAAGTTCAAGTTACAGAGCGAGCATATATCCAAATTATTTGGATCATTGGTCATCGTCAGTGGGTCATTGACCGGAATCGGAGCGGAAGGAGTTCTTTGTGTCATTATGAAAATAAGAATAAGAATTTAGTTTCAAAGTATAAATGAAGCAATGCACATATATTAATTGTTTTCTTACTGTGGTATGTGAAGAAAATAAAAAAAGTTAACACTTTACGTTAAGCTAGAAGTTAGTGGTTAAAAAAATGATCTATTGCCATTGAAAAACTGTTTCAATAGAACCCCTACGTTAGTCAAACAGATCTCTGTTTTTCCATTCCTACTAGTTTACTGGACAATAAAATTACAGGTGCAATTTGATTGTTATTCCAACGTAAATTAGGAGATCTGTAAAGCACACTGTGAGAAAATACTGAACAAGTTTTGCAAATTTAAAAAAAAAAAATAACTTTTGATTGTAATTCTTCGTACATCGAAAGAAGGATGTTTCGAATAACCTTTGGTCGAAGTATTCGATTGTTGCATTTCAAATATCCGAAAATCCAAAAAGGTATCTTAACATTATCGGACGAATCACGAGTAAACTACAACCAAAATTTAATTTTTTCTGTTTACTAATGAACTCTACTATAAACTACTTTTAAATTGTAGAGCAATGGACAACTGAGCAATCCACCAGAAGTGGAATACTAGTCATTCTTGCCCCACGTTGGGCGCCAAATTATGTAATGTTCCAGTTAACCGATCTTCCTAGAAGATCGAGGATCGACTTGGAAAAGACGAGAGGAGAACTTTTGGGAGTCATTAATGCCGCTAGCGGTCAGCCGGATGGGGTGGTTTCTTGTTCACCCTCTCCCAATTTCATACTCGAACATCCATAATTACAATTTTTAAAGACTCCCGGTACTTTGATAAACCGAAATATTATATACAATAAAAAAAAAAACTGATACTTTATTCTCAATATGATGTTTTGGAAACCCCCTATTTTTTCTGTATCCTTTAAGAAGTAAAAACAAGTATATACGGCCGCAAGTTCGGCCAGGCCGAATCTTATGTACCCACCACCATGGATTGCGTAGAAACTTCTACGAAAGACTGTCATCCACAATCGAATTACTTGGGTTGTGGTATCTTAAAACTTCTTAACATCGTTTTCTAAATTGTGATTTAGTCCATACATGGTATATATTAGACAAAAAAGTTATGTATAGTTGTCTATAAATAATTACGAATCGATATGGACTTTTTGTACGTAGAGAGCCAGAATTGAAATATGGGGGTCGCTTATATGGGGGCTATATACAA
Organism: Haematobia irritans; assembly: GCF_050003625.1. Taxonomy (NCBI): domain Eukaryota; kingdom Metazoa; phylum Arthropoda; class Insecta; order Diptera; family Muscidae; genus Haematobia; species Haematobia irritans. The sequence goes on along the minus strand of NC_134397.1, from coordinate 102,955,038 downwards.
TTATGAACTTGATATGGACCAATTTTTGTGTGATTGGGGACCGATTTATCTGAGGGCCATATATAACTATAGACCGATATGGACCTAGTTAGGCATGGTTGTTAACGACCATATACTAGCACAATGTACCAAATTTCAAGCAGATCGGATGAATTTTGCTTCTCCAAAAGGCACCGGAGGTCAAATCTGGGGATCGGTTTATATGGGAGCTATATATAATTATGGACTGATAGGAACCAATTCCTGTATGGTTGTTGGATACCACATACTAACATCACGTACCAAATTCCAACCGAATGGGAAGAATTTTGCTCTTTCAAGGGGCTCTGGAGGTCAAATCTGCGGATCGGTTTATATGGGGCCTATATATAATTATGGACCGAGATCGACCAATTTTTGCATGGGAGTTTGAGGCCATATATTAACACCACGTACCAAATTTCAACTGAATCAGATGAATTTTGGTCTTCCAAGAGGTTCCGGAGGTCAAATGTGGTGATCGGTTTATATGGGGGCTATATATAATTATGAACCGATGTGGACCAATTTTTGCATGGTTGTTAGAGACCATATACTAACACCATGTACCAAATTTCAGCCGGATCGGATGAAATTTGCTTCTCTTAGGGGCCTCGCAAGCCAAATCGGGGGATCGGTTTATATGGGGGCTATATATAATTATGGACCGATGTGCACCAATTTTCGCATGGTTGTTAGAGACCATATACTAACACCATGTACCAAATTTCAGCCGGATCGGATGAAATTTGCTTCTCTTAGAGGCCTCGCAAGCCAAATCGGGGGATCGGTTTATATGGGGACTATATATAATTATAGACCGATATAAACCAATTTTTGCATGGTTGTTCGAGACCATATACTAACACCATGTACCAAATTTCAGCCGGATCGGATGAAATTTGCTTCTCTTAGAGGCCTCGCAAGCCAAATCGGGTGATCGGTTTATATGGGGGCTATATATAATTATAGACCGATGTCGACCAATTTTTGTATGGTTGTTCGAGACTAACACCATGTACCAAATTTCAGCCGGATCGGATGAAATTTGCTTCTCTTAGAGGCCTCGCAAGCCAAATCGGGGGATCGGTTTATATGGGGCTATATATAATTATGAACCGATGTGGACCAATTTTTGCATGGTTGTAAGATACTATATACTGATACCATGTACCAAATTTCAGCCGGATCGGATGAAATTTGCCTTTTTTAGGGGCCTCGCAATCCAAATCGGGGGATCGGTTTATACGGGGGCTATATATAATTATGGACCAATGTGGACCAATTTTTGCATGGTTGTTACAGGCCATATACTAACACCATGTACCAAATTTCAGCCGGATCGGATGAAATTTCCTTCTCTTAGAGGCCTCGCAAGCCAAATTTTGGGGTCCGTTTATATGGGGGCTATACGTAAAAGTGGACCGATATGGCCCATTTGCAATAGCATCCGACCTACATCAATAACAACTACTTGTGCCAAGTTTCAAGTCGATAGCTTGTTTCGTTCGGAAGTTAGCGTGATTTCAACAGACGGACGGACGGACGGACATGCTCAGATCGACTCAGAATTTCACCACGACCCAGAATATATATACTTTATGGGGTCTTAGAGCAATATTTCGATGTGTTACAAACGGAATGGCAAAGTTAATATACCCCCCATCCTATGGTGGTGGGTATAAAAAAAAACAACTCAACCACTAGCTCTTCGTAACGCTATTTAGCCCCAGATGGAATGGAGCCTGCGTCTCTGCACCCTCCCTACCATGATTTTAGCGACGCGGATAATTTGAGCTAAAATCCCTACATCAATCTTTACCTGATTTCCCTCACATCCAGCAAGAAAACACTTTCAAATTTACCAATTCATGATTAAATTCAATGATTTTTTTATTGTAATAACAATTAAAAGAAAAGAGTTACATTATCTACCAATCAAAAGAATCAAACTAGCCTACTTGCCATTGTATGTAATAATTCGAAAACGGTACAAAAATGCATGTAAGCAAAATAAGTCATTAAACAAAAAAAAAAATATCACACCATTAATTCTATGGAACTCGAATTACCGATTTTAGAATAGTAGGGTACTTAGAAACTAAAGAAATTAAATAATAATGTAGATCAAAACAAAAGCAAGCTGAAATCAATATACGAAAATAATATGTAAACAAAGAATAGTAAAATTTCTAAACTTCATTCATTTTGATCTACCATTCTTTCTTACTGCGTTTTTTTATTTTTTTTTTATGATAGGTAATACACCAAACAAAATCTTCGGTCTCATAAACAACAAAAAAAATATCATATTATAATTACATATAAGAGAATTGGACTCACCAGACTTACTCTCCCAACGATGAATGACGAGGCCTCCTCATGATGTTGGATCTCTTGGCTGCAAAGTTATTAATGAATGTTTTTTGTTGTTGTTGTTTTGGAGTGTTGCGTATTACTTTTTTTCTTACTTCAGTTGCTTATTCATACAAAATTATGAATGAGTAACTTTTGGTGATTGGAAAAATGACTTAATTCACATAATTAAAAATTAAAATTTACTTGTGAAACTTTGCTTGCAAAAACTTAAAAATAATAATATTTTAAATTAAATTAAGTTTAAGTTTAACGTAATAAGAATTAAAGAGGGAGAAAAAAATCGAAAAAGAACACCCTTTACTTCACATCGAACTTTAAATTAGTTTTTTTTTTCCTTTTTCCAATTGGAACTTATAAAGAAAAAAATATAATGTTTTATATATTCTTTCTTTTTGCAATAGAAGAATTAGGTCATTTCGAGATCAGGCACTGGCTGGTAATTAACTGGAGTCAAACAGATGATGTATCGGACTTTCGGATCTATAAAAATTATATCCTACAAAAGTCGATGATCATGGACTGGTTACAAGGAGACGTCCCGGAGCCCTGGTCTATCAGCTATAGTTGGGGGAAATGTACGTCCAAGTATTTCAGAATTTCGGTAGAATTTCATTCGCAACTGCTGGGCGATTTTATGAATGTTGCTTCAACTGAGTTTTGGGCCAATGGAAATGAGAAATTCTGTCCCTCTTCAAATCAAGATAATTTTTGTGTAGGCAATGGAACAGCCCCACAATGCAGGAAATTTCTGTCAATGAACAGAAAATTAATATGATGTGTCCTTGCCAAATTGCAAAATTTGTCTGTCCTTACCTCGTGGTATTTAATCCAAACTTTACAACGAAATTGGGTAAAATTGGATTGGGCAACAATCTGTTTGTCGCGGACTCCAAAGAGTCCACGCCCACGTGCCAAAGGGCTTCAAATATAAATGATAATTTCTGGAAATTTTTATCATAAATCGGTCGAAACTGTTCTTTAGCTCGAAACACTCAAATATTGATTTTTTCAATTATCAATTTTATTATTCAGCAAATTTTCTTATATGAAATGTGAAAAAATTCCTCGGATGACTTGAATAAATTAAGTTTTATTCAACTTTGCGATATTTAGCCTTGGCTATTCTTTTCTTCAGTTTAGCGGAACTATTAACTTCTCGAGAGATTGATGAAGAAGAGTTTTACAAAGGTGACAAAAGTATACAGCAAGACTCTCGTCTGCACAAGCTGTGTTTAGTGTGTCATCGGAGTATAAACTTATCGAAACCACTGTGAGGTCGATAACAGGGTTTCGTAAACGAGATCTGTAACCGGTCAATATGAATGACAGGATCGGTTACGGCTAGCAACATTAAAATCGAAGCTATATATCGAATCGGAAGCTATATATTCTATTAAAAGCAATAATACTTTTTAAGAAAATGCAAAAGAAATAAATATAAATCATAATCCATAATTCCCAATATATAATTTATGACGTGTAATGCATAATTTATAATCGCTAATTATTGATTTATAATTGATAACTTCTTATTTATAATGTATAACTTAAAATTATAATTTTCAATTTATAGACTATAATCTATAACTCACAATTTATAACTTTTATAACTGGTAAATTACATTTTATGATGCATAATTGATAATTATATATAATTTATTATTTGTAATATAATTTATGATTTGTAATTTATAATTTGTAATTTATTATTTATGATTTATAATTTATGATGTTTGTTCAGGTTGACACCCTGTTAGATTTAAGTTTCATGAATTGTAAAATACACCCCTGAATTATAACGATATCTGAAAAAATGACAAATGACTTATCGAAACTTTCTCTTACTTACTCTCTCGCTCAAATACCCGAAGGTACGAATACCCCCGCCAATAAATTAAATTTTAATTTATCTTTTTAAACCCGAAATTTAATTGTGTTTTTATTTATTCCCCCCCTCATTGATAAATTATTTTATTTAATTCCCCGCCTTTTCATTGGTCCTTCGAACCGGATTAAACCGCCCGAGATTTAAAATAAAATAATTTATCATTGAGCTTCTCTTTTTAGAGCCCGAAAATCAATTGGTTATTTTGGTATTTTTTACCCCCTAAATTATTGGCTATCACCATTGTTTTCCCCTATAATATTCATCATACCAAGGTAAGGTTGTTGACATTTATTAGTGGTGAAAATAAAGTAAACAAAAGTGCAAGAATATCAATAAAATAAAAGAAATAATAAATACAAAGTCACTCTTTCGTTTGCCTGTGTGTTGTTGTTGTATTTTCATTTGCCCATACGCTTTGGTTTCTAACAACCAAACGAAAACAACAGCTTGCATTATTACCCCCACTCCCGTCTCTCTTATAAAGTAGTGTGGTTGACTGTTATACGGACATACGTGTGTGTGTTGCATTCAATTGTACTACATGTTGCATTGCATGTTCGAGTGAGTTGTAACTGAACATTGCACAGTGGGCCCGATAGGAACAAAAGTTGTTCATTAAATAATTTTGAAAATTATTTTACATTGAAAAATAAATATTCAAATTAATTATTTTAATTGATTAATTATTGGAAAATATTGCAAGTAAAAGGCAATTGTGACTGTTTCGTATAATAAATAATAGTGATATCGAACTAACCCCGTAGTTTCACCCGTTTGAAATATTTTTGATTCTTGCACATTGTATCGTATACTAATACGTAGTTTTGTTGCACAGTGGTGTTGGTAAGACCAAAATTGAAATATTTTTTAATTTACGAAAAATATTCAAAGGCATTAAATATTTGTTTATTGCCAATAATAAAAAAAAAATCATAACTTTTTTTAATTTTTTGAACCCTATTTACGTTTGTTGTTGGAATTGAGTTCTGCAACCCCGTTTTCATACCAAATTAAACTTTTTACTCGAAATTTGAATTTTATTGAAAATAATAATGTCTGATATCAAGAATTTGATTAAAAGCGCAGACCGCTTAATTGATTTGGATATGTTCGTGACTTCGCTCAAGGAGGATGATCACACCGTCCACAGCCTCAACATTCATAAACAGGAAATTATTCGACTTTGGGAGAATTTCCGTGAAATTTATGAGGAATTGTGTGACACTATGGGTTCTAGTGATGATATTGCCAAAGTTAAGGCAAAATATATCGCAACATATAAGACGTATGTGCGTGGACTAGCCCTTATTGAGTCTTTAATTGAAAAGCTCAATGCGAAGAAGAAGTCGTCTAGTTCATCCCTTCCAATTCACCTTCCCCCTTGTGATACTGAGATTTTTTCTGGTGATTATAAATCTTGGCCTACGTTCAGAGACATGTTCTCTGCCCTATATAAAGATAATGAACATATCAGTAATATTCAGAAAATGTATTATCTGATGCAAAAGACGGAAGGTGAAGCCCGCGATATAATCAAAACATGTCCGATTACTAATGAGGGTTTTCAGATGGCTTGGCAAAATTTAGTCGATCGTTATGAGAACAAAAGGGTTCTTGTAAACGCCCAACTCAAGATTTTATTCAATCTTGCACCCGTTTTAAAGGAATCTGGCCCCTCTATTAAGCAATTGCAGCGTACTATGAGCGACTGCATAACTAATTTGTCTCTTTTGGGCATTGATACGAAGAATTGGGACGTTATATTTGTTTTCATATGTTCCACCCGTCTTCCTGAAGTTACCCTAGGACATTGGGAGCAATCTCAAGGGTCAAGTTCTGACCTACCTAAATGGGAAACAATGGATAAGTTTTTGACTGCTCGGTATCAGACCCTTGAGTCCGTCTTTGACATTAAAGGCGCCCATAATATTTCGACGTCTTCTGGTCCGAGTTATGTAAGAAAACCTACTAGCCCAAAGAGAAAGTCAATTACTAATAATAATGGTAATAGAAGTTTTAAGAGCTTCTCTACGATTATACCATCTAATTCTCAGCAGAAATGTCCTCTTTGTTCCGAATCGCATCCCCTACGATTATGCGAAGAATTTCTTCAAATGTCGGTTAACAATCGATTGGAAACCGTCAAGCGACTCAAATGTTGCACAAATTGTCTAGCTTCGTCGCACACTTTTAGCAATTGTAAGAGCTCAAATATATGTTTCTTCTGCAAACAAAAACATCATTCTCACTTGCATAGAAGGGAATCCTCAGCACAAGTAAGTCGAGATTCGAGCTCACGACCTGGAATGACCCGCGATATGGGAAATCCAGCCCGATCAGCTTCTGACGATGTTCCTTCTACATCAGAGGCTGCCCGTTCGTTGCAAACTTTTGCAACTGCTATGGAAACATCACAGTTTTCTACAGTTCTTTTGGGAACTACTGTGGTAGATTTGTGTTGTCATGGCGTGAAGTGTTCTGCTAGAGCATTGATCGATCCTGCCTCGCAAGCAACTTTTATTTCCCGAAAGTTGCAAAAGAAACTTGCTTTGCCGATATTCCCAGTTACTTCTGCGAATATTGTTGGCCTAAACGGCACGATATCGGCGAAGTCTACTAATGTTTGTAGGATCTCTTTGTGCTCCCCTATTGACCCAACTTTTGAGTTGTCGACAGATGCGTATGTGGTTGACAAGTTAACTGGTCGTTTGCCTACTTATTCATTGTCACAGCTACTAGACGTAGATCTGCCCGAAGTCACGATGTGTGATCTAAAGTGTTCTCATATGGACCTTTTACTGGGTGGTGATATATATTCTCGGATAATGCATACTGATGTTCATAAGCACCCTAATGGTGATCTTATTGCCCAGAAATCAGTTTTCGGTTGGATCGTGACTGGCAAAGTCTCCCAAACCAAGCCCCTACAGTCGGTGGTATCATTTTACAGCCACATAGAGGTGAATGATCAACTTGCTAGGTTTTGGGAAATCGAAGATGTACCGAAAGTATGCACTATGTCAGAAGTGGATAGATGGTGTGAGGAATTATACCTACGAACGACTTATCGTAATGATAATGGTCGATATGTTGTTTCACTGCCTTTTAAGCGTGAATACCCCAAAGATTTGCAACTTGGTTTGTCCCGGAATAATGCCATTTCTCAATTTAAGCGAAATGAGTCGCGGTTAATGAGAAATCCCGAGCTGAAGATTCAGTATGACAGGGTACTACAAGAGTACGCTGATTTGGGACATATGACCATGATTGATGAGAATAAGGTACATTCTTCTAATACTGTGTATTATTTACCCCATCACGCTGTTTTCAAGCCTGACAGCGCCACCACTAAATTACGTGTGGTGTTTAATGCTTCCAGTGTCACTTCTAATGGCGTTAGTCTTAATAACGTATTGTATACTGGACCCGTTCTACAAGCAAATCTAATTGTTTTGATTCTCCGATGGAGATTATTTAGATTTGTCTTCAATGCCGACATCGAGAAGATGTATAGGCAAATTCTGATTCATCCCGATCAGGCGTCATATCAGCGAATTGTTTTCCGTCTAGCCCCTGATGATATAATCCAAGATTTCGAATTGAACACGGTCACATTTGGTGTGAACTGTGCCCCATATCTTGCTATTCGGACCCTACTTAGACTTGCTGATGACGTCGAGGGTGAGTTCCCGACTGCTGCGGAGATAATACGTTCGCAGATGTATGTCGATGACATTTTGGCAGGAGCTCACAGTTTAGATGATGCCATGACGAGCCGTGATGAACTTATGGAAGTTCTAGGTTCTGCTGGGTTTAATCTAAGAAAATGGACTTCTAATGTGCAGGGTCTTTTGTTAGATTTACCCCCCGAATATTTATTGGATAATGACTTTTTGAATATTTCCAATGAAAGTACCGCCAAGACTCTGGGTTTACGTTGGAACGCTGGAAAAGATGTTTTCTTTTTCAAGTTGGTTTTAGCCCCTACTAGATCTTCCGTCACCAAACGAGCCGTTTTGTCTGAGATAGCTAAATTGTTCGATCCAGCAGGTTGGCTGGCCCCTAAGATAATAGTTGCTAAGATTATAATGCAACAAATTTGGAAGGACAAAACAGATTGGGACGAATGTTTGAAACCCATGACTCTGAATAGATGGTTTGCGTTTTTGGACGATTATAGTGAAATCGAACGGATAGAGATCCCCCGATGGGTTGGTTTCAGCCCAGACCATGAAGTTCAGCTTCATGCATTCTGTGATGCTTCTGAGAAAGCATATGCGGCTTCACTATACGTCCGAATTAAAAACGCCCCTGGTGATTATGTCACGCATCTGCTCGCAGCACGAACTAAGGTAGCGCCAATCAAGGTTGAATCCTTGCCCCGTTTAGAGCTCTGCGGTGCAACTCTATTGGCTGATATGGTTGAGACTATTCGCTCCGAGCTGAGTCTCCCAGAAATTGAGACATTCTATTGGACTGATTCGACGATAGTTTTGTCGTGGCTTCAGAAGCCCCCGTGCCACTGGCCTACGTTTGTTGCGAATCGAGTAGCTAACATCTCTACGAAAATCGGTACTAGTAACTGGCATCATGTTCTGTCACACGATAACCCCGCTGATATAGCCTCGAGAGGTTCTTCAGCGCGCGATCTTCTAACAAATAACCTTTGGTGGAAAGGTCCCGCTTGGTTATGTCGCCCTCGCTCCGAATGGCCAAAATCTACGTTTAGAATCATGACGAATCTTGAAACTAAACCGATTCAAGTCAATTTGAACCAATTATCCCCTCCTGAGGATATTTTGGCCAGTTTCTCTGATTTATCCAGAGCCCTAAGAGTTTTGTCATATGTATTCAGATTCTTTCATCGAATACACCCGAAGTTTAAATCGACACAGACGCATTCATCCTTCAACTTGGAACAGGGTGAGATCAACTTTGTGAAAGGTCGTCTTGTTGTCCTCTGCCAGCGTCGACATTTTCCTGAATATGTGGCGCTGGAGAACAATGCGCAGTTATCTCGAAAGAGCCCTTTATTGAATTTCAATCCGTTTATAGATTCTGATGGATTTATGCGGATGAATGGTAGACTTGCGCGTTCCCCTACTCTCACCTATGACGAGAGATTCCCCAAAATTCTACCCTATGATGCCCGGTTTACCAGATTGTACCTGGAGTACATTCACAAGAATACGGTGCATGGTGAAAATGCATTAATGTTGAGATTAATGAGATTGGAATTTTGGGTACCCAGATTGAAGAATCTCGTAAGGACAATCATCCATAATTGCCGTGCATGCGTATTGTTTCGGAAGAAAACTGTAGACCAAATTATGGCCGCTCTTCCCCCTGAGAGAACTACACTGTCTCGCCCGTTTACATGCACTGGAGTCGACTTTGCAGGCCCCTTTGATATAAAGACCTACATTGGTAGAGGTTGCCGTATCACTAAGGGATATGTGCTTGTGTTTGTCTGCTGTGCGACTAAGGCAATTCATTTGGAAGCGACAAATGACATGTCGACTGATTGTTTTATTGCTGCATTCACCCGATTTTTCTCCCGAAGAGGCTGCCCTTCTAAGATGTTTTCGGATAATGGGACATCTTTTGTAGGAGCTTCTAATGTTCTTGGTAGAGACCAAGCACGATTTCTCGCTGAAGTGAAGCAAAATCTTATTTCGCTTAACGCCTTCCAATTATTAGAATGGAAATTTATTCCCCCTGGTGCGCCACATATGGGTGGTCTTTGGGAGGCAGGAGTTAAGAGTTTCAAGACTCATCTTAAGAAAGTGTCTCACGCTCAGAAGTTTACTTTTGAAGAGTTCAGCACAATGCTAGCTAGAATCGAGGCATGCCTTAATTCTAGGCCCCTTAGTCCTATGAGCGATAATCCAAACGATTTGGCTCCTTTGACCCCAGGACACTTCCTTATAGGTTCTGCCCTTCTCTCCCCACCGGAGCCCGACACGGCAATTGAGTCGTTAAGTTATGTGAATAGATGGCAGAAACTTAAGGTCCTTTCTCACTCTTTCGCCAAAAGGTGGAAAGAGGAATATCTCGTTGAACTCCATAAGCGAAATAAGTGGAAATTTCCTCAAAGAGATTTTGCCGTTGGTGACCTGGTAGTAATCAGGAAAGATAATTTGCCTCCACCAGAGTGGAAAGTAGGTAGAATCGAAAAGATCTACTTAGGCCCCGACAACAAAGTGCGAGTTGTTGACATCAGGGTTGGAAATTGTACTATTACAAGGCCCGTTGTCAAACTCGTACTACTACCTGTTGATGGACAAAATTAATAACATTTTATTTTCTTTGTGTGTGTGCTGTCCCCATTTTTCGTATTTCCAGACATGTCTGGCCCATCACGTCGTCTCACAAATGAACGCCCTGAGGCAGATAAAGACGTCACCCAACGCACGAAGAAGGGTAGTGAGGTGCGGTGTAAGATATGTTTGCAGCCTCACGTACTTCGTCTCTGTCCTCGTTTTCGTGCGATGGATTCGGCAAAACGTCGGAGAACAGTGATGAAGCTCGGCTTTTGCTTCAACTGCTTGGCGGAGTCCCATAAACGCTTGAATTGCAAGAGCCGTGAAAGATGTATGGAATGCTGTGGTGAGCACCATACGATGCTCCACCCGAGGTTTGTTGGGAAGCGTGAAAATCACCCCAGTGCCGTCGCTAGCCGACCCCAGAATTCTAGGAAGGCCACGGAAAAACCTAAACCTATGAAGAAAACTCCACGACGAGACACCCACCAAAGGCGCTCGCTAGATGCTCGTAGCAACACCAATGCAGCCAATAGTATGTCGACAAATCCGGAATCGCATCAACCTCGAGCCGCCGGCGGACGATGCACCTGTGGTCACAATCCGGTCAACACTTCCACTGTTAGCCCCAACACCGGCAGTGGACCTGCTACGATTGTGATTCACGTCCATTCTGGGTCCCATTGAATTTATTTATTTATGTTTTTTGTATTTGTATGTCCATTGAATTGTAAATTGAATTCTCGTTTTTTTATTGTCCCCTAGCTCCTGCTTGCCCCTATGTTGCATTCCTGCAAGGGGGGCGGGATGTTCAGGTTGACACCCTGTTAGATTTAAGTTTCATGAATTGTAAAATACACCCCTGAATTATAACGATATCTGAAAAAATGACAAATGACTTATCGAAACTTTCTCTTACTTACTCTCTCGCTCAAATACCCGAAGGTACGAATACCCCCGCCAATAAATTAAATTTTAATTTATTTTTTTTTTAAACCCGAAATTTAATTGTGTTTTTATTTATTCCCCCCCTCATTGATAAATTATTTTATTTAATTCCCCGCCTTTTCAATGTTTTTTTTCAGGATTATTTAAATATATTTATTTGAATATGCCATAATCAATATTCGGAGAAAAGGTCGATAACTCATCGCCTACACACCCTGACTTTGTTGTTTAGGGTATAATAATTGTCCGCCGCCGAATGGACAAATTTATGTCGGCTTAGCCGTCAATCCGCTGCCGCCGGAGACAAAAATTTAGTGTCATCCTCCGCCGACAAAAATGGGTCGGCATCATTCTCTGGTTACAACACATTAAGTCTGTAGCGTCTGTGTAATGTGTACATACGTAATGTGTGTATACATGACAATAAGTGTGTGGATCTTGAAAAATAAATGCTAAAAAGTTGAACTGAAAAATTGTCTGGTGGGCAAACCTTACCCTTTCACTACGGATGTCCACTACAGAGGACATTCGAAAACGACTCCAAACTCTAACTCCCCACTTAGTTTGGATTTATTTCTCGATGATATTTTAAAGTAGAGACCCTTATCTAACTAAGCTATTAATATTTTCCCTATTGCTGGCCACTAAATGTATTTTCATAACATCTCTTGACAATAAGCGAAAAATACACAATTTTGAGACAATTTTCCTACTGTACATCTCTATTAAATGTTTATTCATATAAAAACTATAGCCTATATTATTTCAGATTCTTTTTTGATTTTTTCCAACACTTCAACAGATATTACAGGCCAAATAGCGTTTAGTTTCTTATGACAATTTGGTCACAATTCAGAACAAACACATATGACTTTATAAATAATTGTGGTAGGCCTTCCAAACAATATTTTTTCTACATGCTGTTAGTACAAGTAGAAACAGAGGAAAAATGAACATTTTTAACATAAATTTGGTCGTTTGTGTTTACATTTACTTTCTTTTCGCTGAAGAGTGTACATTAGATAGGGTCACGGCCTAAAGGAAAAAAAGTTGATGCGGTCACCCCCCAGTTTTGTAGCATATTCGAAGACAATTTCAGAACACCAAAATTTTTTTTTCGTGCACCCTACGACCCCCCGAAATACAATTTATTGTGATGTGTCGTCATTTAAAGTCCGATCGTGGTTGATCAGGGGCTATATTTCGGGCATTGGTCATTTTTGACTCCGACGTCAAATTTGATTTTTAATTTTTTTATTTCGCTTCGTATACCCCTATGATGCCCATTTCTGATAACCATTATAAAGATCTTAACAAAAAGATCGGACTTCAAATGACGACACAGCACAATAAATTGTATTTCGGGGGGTCGTAGGGTGCACGAAAAAAAAGTTTTGGTGTTCTGAAATTGTCTTCGAATATGCTACAAAACTGGGGGGTGACCGCATCAACTTTTTTTCGTGACCCTATCAAGTGTACATGCTCATTAAAGTTTCATTGTGAATAATAAACATAGATCTTTGGTGAGTTGAATTGGTGGTTTATTTTATATATTCGCAAGAAATTTAGAGTAAATTTTTAATCTTTAGTGAAAATGCCTCGGGGAAGTGAACTATCAGATGGATAACGCGTGCCACAAAATTGGAGAAATTGTGTCGGCGATAAATCGACATGGCGATACGATTGCCATTCTTTAAGGTAGAAGCCGTGCAAAGAATTAAGACGTCAAAATTAAATAGAAAATAGCCCAATTCTTACTGAAGTGTTATTTCCTACTGTAGGTTAGGTTAGGTTATGTGGCAGCCCGATGTATCAGGCTCACTTAGACTATTCAGTCCATTGTGATACCACAGTGGTGAACTTCTCTCTTATCACTGAGTGCTGCCCGATTCCATGTTAAGCTCAATGACAAGGGACCTCCTTTTTATAGCCGAGTCCGAACGGCGTTCCACATTCCAGTGAAACCACTTAGAGAAGCTTTGAAACCCTCAGAAATGTCACCAGCATTACTGAGGTGGGATAATCCACCGCTGAAAAACTTTTTGGTGTTCGGTCGTAGCAGGAATCGAACCCACGACTTTGTGTATGCAAGGCGGGCATGCTAACCATTGCACCACGGTGGCTCCTACTGTAATTAAATTATATTTCAAAGATCTTAATACAAAAATTAATACACTACCAATGACTAAACTCAAATTAATATAACGTTTTCATTGATACAACGTACGTCTTTCATTCGGACAATGAACAACCTGGGTTCATACAAAGAATTTCGTTAATACAACGTTGGAATTCATCGTATTAACGAAGCTCTTTCTACCAGTGTAGGTGGCGAAAAACTTTAAAATCCAGAGAGGTAAACCTGAAAGATAAATATACGTAAGAATGCATCACACCTTAAGAAGTGATGCAAATTCAGTGCAATGGCTGTTGAAAGGGTAGTCATCCGTCCTATGACAAGCCCATGTTAAATTCATCGCTTCTGCGTCAATTTTGCACCACTTCCGGATCCAAAAAGAACATTTTCACCACTTTTTTGGCGACGCTTTTTTGCTGGGCTGTCAATCAATTCGTGCTAAAAATCGCATTTCTGCACACCCTTTCTTTCTTCTAACTATCCTGGTGGTAAGATCGATTTTCTTGATTTTCCCGATTTCCTCACTTCATCATCCAGTATGACCATGTACCTTTCTGGATCAAAAAATGATTGAAAATGGAAGATAATCGGGTGATAGAACAACATTTCGCTCTTTTAATTTAATTTATTTTGAATTGGTACTTTGGATCATTTCCCTTTTCAACTTATATATGTGCCAAAAGTATATATCCTTAATTTAATTGGCCTTTTGTTCTAATTCATTTAAATTTTCACCCCTGTGGTATCACAATGGACTGAATAGTATAAGTGAGCCTGAAATATCGGGCTGCCACTATACCTAACCTAACCTTTAAAAGCATGTATAACAGTTTAGAGACAATTTCAATGTGTCATGTTTGTATTCCTACTTCAATTCTCTGCTTCTTCTTTGACTCTGGGGAGGAGCGACTTTGACCCCCCCCCCCCCCCCAGAGAAATTTCATAGCTCCGTCAATGCTCTAATGGAATATCACTTTTGAGTTCTGTGATTTGTCAATTACACATGTAAATACCAAAATTAAGAAGGTTGGTCCCAAAAATTTTGCTCTGGATTGTTGTTTGAAAATGCATACATACATATGTACATATCATTGAACTAAATTTAAAAGATCAAAATTCGGCAAGCAAACACTTTTATTGGAAACCATCATCGTAACAACACAACTTGAATTCAGGTTGTCGGTCATTATGCGCTTTTACATCAATGCCTTGTATAATCCATAAGTTGTTTACGACTGTTGATAATGTTTACTCAATACCAAATTAACACATATAGGAACGTGTTAAAAAGTAGGAATATGCCTGGAATCGTTTAAATAAACTGTAATTGGACTCTCTTATGTCGTAAGTAAGGGCCAGAGGTGTGCGCATGAATGAAGTTTCACGAGGAACATTTTACTCACGCACTATATGTGTTCTGGCGCATATTCAGGAAATTATAAATCGTAGTCACACAAGATTCACGAGAATTTTGATAATTCACTACAATTTTCGTGGCATTAAGTTTTTCGAGCTTCAAGAATCTCTCATTATTCTCATTCTCATTATTCACGAATTTTTTAGTAACATGACAGTTGCGACTGACGGTAATTCTCGCGATTCACAAAAATGCTAGCGACACGACTATGCATTCCTCGTTAGTCATGGCTCACAGCGGAACTAATTTGGGTGCGCAAATTAGTATTAGTATTATAATGTCAAAACTTCATTCCATAGCTTTCATTTAATAAAGTAAAGGTCTTTTGCATCGCTACTGGTCTTTTGTTTCGTTAACAAGCGAAAAATTCATATGCACTCAAAAAACTGTGAACCACGGAAGAAAAATTTTGGTTAGTTGTAGAAAACTTAGGTGACTTTCGGAAATTTTTAACTAAACTGTATTTTTCGACAAATTCAAGAAAATTTATTTGACATAATTAATTTATTTCACTTGTTATGGAAAATCTCGTAGTTTTAAGGAAAAAATGGACCTTAAAATTTAAGAAATGTGTTTAGAGCCATACAAAGATCAAGATGGGCGCACTTGTGGCAAATTTTAAGAAATTCTGAACTATTTTGTGGCAAATAGGAATTTAGCAAATCTTTAGCTTCAATTATGTATAATTGTGTCCCCTTTTTTCCCTATATCGAACGAAAGCATTCTTCCGAATTTCAAACGAAAGAAAATTGATTTTGGTTCCTCTATGTCAAAGTTACTTCATATTTTGTTGTCGAGTAGGAAACGAACGTATAAAATATGCGTCAAGAAGAAAGTAAAGATATTGAATACTCCTCTTAGTAGAATTGAAAAATGTAGTTTCTAAAGCAGAGTCTGGAGCTCGTAAAGCTCCCCGGTTGGCCTTTCAATAGAAAAACAAACAAAACGAATTCGTGGAATTCGAAGGTCCTGATTTATTGGCGGTTACGTAGTAACTAAACTGTATATAGAAATTCCTGCTTCAAGCGGCTATTAATTCAAACCCAATACTCATACAGTAGAGAGACAAGGGTGTCAATTTATATGAATTCAGGTTATGAAAAATATGTAAATGAATATATAAGAAATGATTGTCAAAATTAATGAAAGAAATAATGGGTATATTAACTTAAAGTTGAACAATGCGTTCAACAGACATTGTTAAAATTTTAATGAATTCTAAGGCCAACAATCAGAAAATACTCATGGCCTGTTCCTGTATATGTATATATACGAAAGCTTTCTTTCGTATTCCAAACGAAAGAAAATTGATTTTGGTTCTTCTATTTCGAAAGGCAAGTCACTTCATATTTTGTTGACGAGCAATAAACGAACATATACAATAAGTGTCAAGAAAAAAGTAAAAACATTGTTAACATTTGAACGAATTCTCAGGCAAAAAATTTGAAAATACTCATTTTTGATATTCAATGTCTTCTCATACAACCGAAACGAACTTTCAAAAATATAAAAACCCAAATTCATTCGAATTCGAGTGACTGCCTTTCTTTCGAATGGGTTTTCGTTCGATATACAGGAACAGGGCATCATTTTTCATAAATACAGAAACCCAAAATGATTCGAATTCGAGGGAGTGCTTTTCTTTCGACTGAGTTTTCGTTCGATATACAGTAACAGGATATTAGTTAATTTATCTAACGTACGCTAAAAATTATTAAAGTCAATACAAAATAATTGCATGAACTAAAATAAAGTCATTGGCGGAGCTAGAAATTTTCTCTGGGGGGGCTATGCCCCCCCTGACATCCTTCAAAATTTTGTCGAAATTTCCGAAGCGATAAATTACCCCTATTGATAAAACTATACATCCTCAATTTTATTGCGGTGTTAAAGGCAATATGCAGCAAAATCAATCAAAAACAAAAAAACTCAATCGCAAAAATTAGTTGTATTAATTAATTTTTTAATTGGCTTTGATGATTGATACTATAATTTTTTTTTTGATTGAATACATTTCAATTAAAAACAAGTAAGTAAAGTCTAAAGTCGGGCGGAGCCGACTATATTATACCCTTCACCACTATGTAGACAAACATTTGTGTTACCATCTCAACTACTTAAAATTTGCTGGGAGCTATATAAAGGTTTGCATTTCCAGATACAAATACTTTTAATGGAAACAATTTTTTGTACTTCTACAAAAACTGTAGAATTAAAATTTAAATCGGCTAACGCCCTGGGATGATACACAATGTTAGTAAAAAATATGGGAAATATGAAGCGAGAGAAATTTTAATGCAATTGTACAAAAGAGATTTATGATTTTTCAGGCGATACATATGTATTCGAGATATAGGACAATTAGAGTAATATTTACAATTTTTGCTACTCAGCAGTGGCGATTTTACAAGGATATTGGTTAGATCTCGCCAAGATATGTGTAGGGCGACTTGGTGCCTTATTTAAAACTCATCCGTTCTGTGGAAATTTTGGCATTGCAGTGTGTAGGATATGGCTAAGATATGGGGAAATCATCACAGAATTTTGTGTAAACTGTGAGAATTTTGGCCATATTTGTATTCTCTGTGGAAACTATCCAGTCAATTGGAGGAAAATCCCATTGAAAATGGGTCTAAAATATGAAACAGTCGACCATATTTCCCCAACTCTGGTGTACGTATATATGGGAGCTATATACAATCTGAACCGATTTTGACTAAATTTGACATGTATAGTTAGAATAATAATTCTGCTATCTATGCGAAATTTCACGTAAATGGGAGTATAACTTTGGCCCCCCTGGTCACATGAGTGCAAATCGGACGGGAGATATATATATGGGAGCCATATCTAAATCTGAATCGATTTCAATCAAGTGTACCAACCATTGGTAGAATGCCAATTCTACCCTCTGTGCAAAATTTCATGAAGATCGGTAGTAAACTTTGGGCTCTGTGGTCATATGAGTCTAAATCGGACGAAAGATATATATGGTAGCTATATCTAAATCTGAACCGATTTGGCTGATATTTTGCAAGATTTGTGAGATTCATTAAATACTTGGATGTACGGTATTTCAAGAAAATCGGTTGATAAACACGCTAACTATGACCACATCGTAGATAATTATATATGACAGCTATATCTAAATCTGAACCGATTTTTTCCAAACACAATAGCAATTGTCTCTGTCTCAAGAAACGGCCCTATGCCAAATTTGAGGACGATTAGACTTAAATTGCGAGCTGTACTTTGTGCACAAAATTACATATACAGACAGACGGACGGACAGACAGACAGACGGACATCGCTAAATCGACTCAGATTTTAATTCTTACCCGATCGGTATACTAAAAGATGGGTCTATGACCACTATTTCTTGGCGTTATATACAAATGCACAAACTTATTATACCCTGTACCACAGTAGTGGTGAAGGGCATAATTAATTAGATCAATTAATTTCATGGTTGAAGACAAAAAATATTTTATTGTGTGTGGGAGCCGGTTCTACGACACCGCTATAAATAATCAAATAGCAACTTACCATTATTTAATATAACAAAAAATAAGAGCATTGCTTTAAGTATGTGTTTGAAAAATATTGTTTGTAATTTATTTTTAATTCAAGACAACAAACATATGATTTTTAAATTTTATTTAAAATGTGTGTTTTAAAACAGGACTAGAAATCATAAAGCAAAACATAAACTTAACATATTCATCGTGTATAAAAAATACTAAGAATAAAAAATTAAATAAAAGCCAAAAAATAAATTGAATATTATAAAACGTCTATCTTCGATTAGTTTTTAAAAATTCTCTGAGAACAGAATACAACGAAGCAACTGTCGAGAGCAGCGGTGCCAACTCTGTGGATTTTTCGTGATTTTGACGATTTTAGATGGTAAATTGGGCATGTGACGATTTGTGATTTTAATCAACGTAGTTATAAATTGACTATTTTTGAAAATGTGCGTCTCAAGTTTCCTTTTAGTGTTTTTATTTCGTGTTTTTAGTTGTAATGTAAATATCAATACTAAAAAATATGCTTAACATACTCTCTCTGCCACAATCTTAATTGGATTAAACACATCGCAAAGCTTGAATTAAAATATAAAACAACTGTAGCTTTGATTATTCTGGGGGGGCAAGAACTATTCTGGGGGGGCTACGCCCCCCCCCCCCCAGCACCCCCCTAGCTACGCCAATGAATAAAGTTAAATTGGTTTTAGTGCCCTAGAGGTTTCACTGCTTTTGCATGAATGATACTTTCTGCTGATAACGTAACCCAAAATTTTTCGTTGTTAGCATGACGAAAGATTATAGATTACAGAAGATGGGAGATTGGCTACTGAGCACATCAAGCCATTTACCACATTAGTTTAATACTCGAACCAAACGTGTATACGACAAGTATTGACATAGCAATAAAATGCAAATAAAAAGAAATTAAGAGCACGAAATAAATTTCCATAAAGGGAAAATGTAATTGTTTTTTGTTGTTGCCTAAAATTTAACATTGTTTCATTAAGAAAATTACATTTTTCATTTAAAAAATAAAAACGAAAAACAACTAAAAGATTACAAACATGTATTAAACTAATCTGGTAAATGCAACATTTGGTATGACGCAAGCCAATTTCCTATCTTCCTCAAATCTATAATCTTTGAGCATGACTAGTATTGATTGTTTTCTGCACCGAAAACAATACAATTGATTTTAAACGATTGCGAATGTAATTTAAAATAAATACCGAATAGCATAGTTGGCATTTTTCTTGTTATCCTTTCTTAATGATGCAATTCATCGTTAAAATTTAATACATAATCCCACTACAGACAATGCTACTTCTTACACCGAAAGAATTCTCTTCGTTAATTTTACGAAGAATTCTTCATTAACTATTTTTCGTGAATCCTTCATTAAAACAGCGAAATTTTCATTCATTTTCGTAAATATTACGAAGAACATTTTACGAATATACGAAACGTCTACGAAATATTCTACATTAACTTTTCTTCGTAAAAAGTTCGTACTTTTCTTTCGTACGAAACTTTCTTCAAATTTCATGACTTTTGTGAAGAAGTTTTTACGAAACATTTACGTTAAAATTTCGTAAAACAAAACTACGAAACATTTTCTTTGAAATAACGAACAAGTTTCATTGAAGTTGTAAAATTTCCGTTCGCGACATAAAATTGCCTTTTATAATGTGCTTGAGTGTATTCTTGTATTAAATTTTTTAATGCATGTCTATGCTACTTCTCATTTGGGTGACATCATGTTATAAAAGTGAAGCAACCAAACTAAATGTTATTCAAAAACTTAACATGTAAAGTGGTGTTTACATTATTCATACTTGTTACTTTTAAAAGTTCGAACATTTTCACAAAGTTTTTCATAAAAATTACATTCAAAGTACGTAACAATGTCATAAAAACTATGAAAAATTTTTCTAAAAAGTACGAAAGTTTTTCATAAAAGGAACGAAAATGTTTCATAAAAAGTATGAAACTTTTTCATTAAAAGTACGAAGTTGTTTCTTAGAAACTACGAAAATTTTGGAAGAAGTTTTCTTCGTAAAAAGAACAAAATATTTCGTACTTTTAATGAAAAGATTCTTTGGCTGTAAAACAATAAAAAATTTCGTACCTTTAACGAAATTTTTCGTTATTTTTACGAAGAAATTCTTTCGGTGTAGTACCACTTGTTGATCAGAATTTTCTTCATATGAGGAAGCCAAAAATATGAGTCCTTTTCTGTCGCTGTGTTCGCAGGTTGCCAAGAAGATGAGAAAAGAAGTGGCTAGTGAAAAAAAAAAAAACATTTGAACAACCCAGCGTTTTTAATTTGCGCTCCCAATAAAAAAGCGAAGAAATATTGAAGTGTTTCGTGAGCGAGAATTTAATCGAACGTTCCACAGTGGATCCAAATCGCTTTTTTTGAACGGATAAAGATATCAACATTATTTTTTCTGTATGTGAAAGATGAAGTGTTTTCCTCCAAGTTTGCCAATTTGTGGGTCCCAAGTTAGTCCACGGGCTGACCTGTAGGCGTTGAAAGTTGGTCACATCGGGGGTAGAAAATTTTGTTTTAGCTGTAAACTCCGCAATTTTGAACCGATTTCGATGATTTTTTCTTTGCTGGGTAGAACTTGTAAAGCAATTATCTTTTACCGTTTGCAAGATATGGGCCCCACAATTTATTTTTTTGCAAAAGTGTTTTGAACCCAGAGGTTCTGTTTTTGAGTAGATTCGTAATCTTTCTTCTTAACTTCATTCCCTACAAAATTCTACGAATCCTAGAACGAAATGTGGTAAAACGATGGACTGAATAGCCTAAGTGAGCCTGAAATTCAATCGGGCTGCCACTTTAACCTAACCTAACCTAACCTAGAACGAAAAAGAGTGTACCCATGTTTTTTAGATAAAAAGTTGTAAAGTCCACAAATTAGAATTTCAAATTTTGACAATTTTTTTTGGAAAAAAGCACATACATTCTTTCTGTCGTAACATTTTTTTTATAGATTTCTCCCAATCTTTTTTTACTTTTTTCTTATAGACGACCATATAAGGATACGTTTTAAGCTTTTATCGCCCATTCTGGTCAAGTAGTATATGAGTTATTCTCCTCCCAAAATCGGCAATTTTTCAAAAAGAAAAAAAATTGTTTTCAAAAATTCTCATTCGACAAAGCACCGATCTGTTTTTTAAAAAACCCTATGTGCATAAGCGTAGGAAGGCCTCTGGGGAGGGGCTTAGACCCCCCCAGAAAAATTTTAGCCCTCCCCCAGAATTTGAAAACCTATTTACGACTTTGCATTATGGAAGCAATTGTCGATGGAAATATATTTGTATATCCTAACATTGTCTTCTAAATTGTATGTTAGTTTCTTTATTATAAGGTGAATTAAAAAATGTTGTGATATTTGCCAAATAAATTTTTTATATGTTTTTTAATTTTTAATGCATTATAACGTTTGTCTGAAACTTTTGACCTCGAATATTTTAAAAAATTATTAAAATATTAAAGTTTTCTAGAATGGATTTAGCACTTTTGCGGCAAAATTTAAAAAAATTTTACCATTTTATAAACTCTTACTCTTTTTTAAATTATTAAAAAAATAGCCATTAAAAATAAAAAAAAAACGAGTTATAAAAAATTGAATTAAAACTTCCTACGTAGGTAAAATAATTAACTTCTTTGTGAAGACATTTTTGGAAGTGCTTTTAAATTTGTGCCTTTAGAATAATACCCATTTTTTTCTGGGAAAAAGTGTGTAACTACTTTATTTGCTTTTTTATAAATTAATTGTTTAGTTATGTATGTTGAAGTCCGATTTTTTATTCATTTTTATAAAATAAAACATTAATTTTACCTCTAACTTCAGTCTATTAATTTTTAGCTAGGGGGGCTATAGCCCCTATGAAAATTGTCTACCTACGCTAATGGTCACGCATAAACCTCAAGTGTTCAAATAATTTTTTCACACATTTGTCGTTATGTGGATTCAATATTGCATACATTTATGGGCGACTTTTCTAACCACATATGATGTCGTTCAATTCAAAACTGCATTAATGGCCGGTACCATGGTCGTTTTCGCGCCATGGTTACCCCAGCAAAAAAATGGAAGTTCTTCTAAAGGCACAACTTTAAAAGTACTTCTAAAAATGCCCTCCCAAAAATGTTCTTTATTTTAACTACACAGGAAGTTCTTTTGATTCAATTTTCATATTTTTAATAAGAAATTTTAAATTATTTTGTTTCAAATAGGAGAGTAAGAATTAATAAAATGGTACAAATTATTTAAATTTTGTCGAAAAAAATCTAAACACATTCTAGAAAAATTTCAAATTTTTGAGGTCAAACGTCAATCGATAGAATGCATTAAAAATCATCAAAAAAATATTTATATGGTAAAATATGACACAATTTTATAATTCACATCCAAAACATTGAATTCGGCCCACACCTTAAGATGCAAAGTGATGCAAATTCAATGCAACGGCTGTTGAAATTGTGGACATCCGTCCTATGACAAGCCCATGTTAAATTCATCGCTTCTGCGCCAATTTTGCACCACTTCCGCATCCAAAAAGAACATTTTCACTACTTTTTTGCCGACGTAATTTTTGCTGGGACATTTTTAAAATAAAATAATTAATTTTAAAGCATTTAATTTTCAACCTATATGAAAATCAAGATTTAAAATTATTTTCAACTCAAAAAACAAACATCGTACCTGCTTTAATACAATTTGCCATTACATTAGAGTTTTTCCCCACGATTTTTTCCATTCGCGGGAAAGAAGGATTTTTTTGTTTGAATTTTCAGGGATCCCGCTCAAGAAAACCTTCCTATGTTATGGCATATATTTTGAAAATTTGAACAAATTAAAAATAACTAGCCTAAGCGTAGGGTTCTAAGAATCTATGTTGAAATTTTTCGTAGTTTGTAAGAAACAAATTCGTACTTTTTATGAAGAATCTTCGTACTTTTTATGAAAAATCTTCGTACTTTTTATGAAATAATTTTGTTCTTTTTATGAAAATGTCTCGCACTTTTTATGAAAAACTTTCTTAGTTTTTATGAAAAATGTTCGTACTTTTATGAAACAATTTCGTTCTTTTTATGAAAATGTTTCGTACTTTTAATGAACAACTTTCGTACTTTTTTCAAAAATTTCGAACTTTTAGAAAAAAAATGTATAGTCGAAAGTGCATTTGGTTGTAATAACAAGTGTGAAAAATGTCCTCACTACTTTACATCTTAAGTTTTTTAATAATTTTTAGTTTTATTGCTTCACTTTTATTCATAGCGCGCTATCCCCAAATGAGAAGTAGCATAGACATGCATTCAAAAATTAATAATACAAGAATACACTGAAGCACATTATAAAAATCAATTTTATATCGCGAACGGAAATTTTACAACCAATGCACCCACAAAGAGTGACTGTTTGGTGCGGTTTATGGGCTGGCGGCATCCTCGGGCCGTATTTTTTCCAAAATGAGGCCGGTTAGGCAGTTACTGTGAATGGTGTTCGCTATCGTGAGATGATAACGAACTTTTTATGGCCCGAATTGGAAGATATGGATGTGGACGATATGTGGTTTCAGCAGGACGGTGCCACTTGCCACACAGCTAACGAAACAATGGCTCTTTTGCGCAACAAATTCAATGGCCGTGTTATCTCACGTAATTGCGATGTCAATTGGCCGCCAAGATCATGTGATTTGACACCGTTGGACTTTTTTCTTTGGGGTTATTTGAAAGAAAAGGTGTACGTCGATAAGCCACACAGAGAATACGGATTGGTTGTGATAACCGAATTTACTGCCAACCTCCTTTTGGCAGTTGCAGCTACTATCAGTTGGCAGTTGTATCACCCGAATGATTCGGTCGACACAACTACCTTCCTAATTTGGTTGTGTTGCCCAACCTAGATAATAGTCATGACCGAATTAAAAATCAATTCCTTTCTAATTAAATATATTATTATATTTATATATGTTTATAATGGTACAAGTTAAAAGGGTGTTTTTGAGGTTTCGATCTGGAAGAATTTACGCGTACAATTGTTTGGCAACTTCCGTTCCTTTTCTTTTGTGTTAAATTTCCGCGATGTTGTATTTTATATTTTTAACGTATGTGGTGTTGGCACATTCCTCGAAACTAATGAAAAAATAATATTACATGACATTAATAAGGATAAATATTTACTCAAAACCATCTCACCATTTGCGTTCTTTTTTTCAGAATTTCCTTATTTCTGAACAAATTATCCTGTTTTTCCAGCTCAACAATAAAAGAAGTTTTTAATTTGATTTGTGAATTCTTTTGACATTTGATAGAATTTCAAATAATATTCGGGCTTCATAACCGAATGTAAAAATGTACTAACAAATTCTATTCCCACCATCAAGAGTTGGTGCTAATTACTGAATAATGGTTTGATTAACTACTTCATGCCAGTTGTGGTAATCATTGGAGTATTTTTTTATTGTAGACCAATAATGTTGGTTGACACAACCATGTACTCTGATTAGGAACTATCTTTCCGTCCGTAGCTTTCAATCGTTCTAGGGAAAATTATACTTACTGCAAATACTGATTTTTTGGTGACCCAAATGAAAATGGGTTAGAAGAACGAACTTTTTACTGCTATAATGGAATTCCAAGCAAACTGTTTTCTGTGTGCAGCAACAATTCAAGAGCTAAAGGATGAGATAATTCGGCACTTTAACGGCATAGAACCTCCATTATGCCTCAGCGTCATCGAAAATTTGGACCATCGAATGAAGGTGTGCCACCGAGGTCGCGGCGCCCATTTGACCGATATTTTGTTCCATACATAATTGAGTAATACCAATATATCATAATAAAATAAAATAACAATAATTTCTTAAATAGTTTGTGTTTTATTCAAAATCAACATCGGCCCTTGAAATTTTAACCACCCTTTATATTAGTAAAACGAATGAAACTTTCGTTGTTTTAATGAAGAATTCACGAAGAATAGTTAATGAAGAATTCCTCGTAAAATTAACGAAGAGAATTCTTTCGGTGTATTTGACATACATTTACGAAGTATTTTACCATACGTAAAAAACATCGTAAACCTTCGTAACATACGTAGTTTTTGATAATATAAAAATTTGCCACTTTTTAGGACCACTTATTTAAAAGTTTTTTAGAATTTCTCTATTTACGAGGGTCTTTTTCTTATAGAAAAAGAGTCTAGTATGATAAGTTTAGGTTAGGTATAGTGGCAACCTATATTTCAGGCTCACTTAGACTATTCAGTCCATTGTGATACCACACTTATCACTGAGTGCTGCCCGATTCTTGGTTTATCTCAATGACAAACGATAACCCAGCGTTGAAAAACTTTTTGGCGTTTGATCGAAACTTATATGTATTTTGCTACAACAATTTTCACAATTTCAAAAATTTGAAACCGAGTTGCTTCAGACGTTTTTCAAATCCCTGATTCTTTGGAAAAAAACAAAATATAAAAATTTCTAAAATTCAATATAGCATTCTCATTACTTCACTCAAAAAAAGTGTCTCGTAAATTTAAGAAGATTTTTACAATAATTTATTACAAGAATTTTCTAGAATTTTAGTTCATTTTTGTATCTTCAACGAAAATTAACTACTCGAAAGGAAATTTTACAAATTTTAAGTAACAATCGTTTAGTTCATGGCCTACAAAATACGATGGAAATTTACTTAAAAATTGTCTTAACTGGTAGTTAAAAATTCTTTTGTCATACTATAAAACTACTAGTGAAATGTAAAGTTCTTTCTAAAAAACAAGTGCAATTTACTATAAGATTTTTTTGTATGAGAAAATATTTCTTACTGGCAATTCCTATATTTAATAATAGTTGGTACAACTTTTCACAATGAAATATTTTTAGTTCACGTGTAATTAAATTTATAGACATTTTCGTCAAAAATGTGTAGATAACATTCATGAAGTTTTTGCTACTTTTAAGTTAAACGTATCATCGTTATAAACTGAGGTACCTTTACGAATGTTATTCTTAGTGTAAATTGTCAGCAGATGCGATGAACTAATGCATAGTACAGAGATCTTTCTCGGCAAAATGAAATTTGATTAATGTAAAGATGATGTTACTTGAATTTTGTTTGAGAGTGCGACTATCCATTGAGAGTAATACAATAATGAGAAATGGCAGCGACTGCTGGGTATGTTGTGTATATCTGAGCGTGGGTTGTTTTTATGTTTGCTCTTTCAGTGGTTTGTGCATGTGTGTGTGTTTCTTATTTGCGGATGGTTTATTTAGCTGGATGAGGTGTTGTTTTCAATGAAGGCACATGCGTTTTTGTTGTTGTAGGAATGTTTTGTTTTTGCTTGGTTTTGTTTGGCATGGTTCAGTTGTATAGTTGGCGTTGGCGTGGGCTGTTGCATCTTTTTAGCAGGTATGTAACAAAGGTATGGGATATTTTGGTTTTTCGAGACATATATTGGTATTTGTTTATTATTATTAAACTTAGAAAACAGTTATTAAGAATGCTGAAATGGAAAGTATAATTAAATTCTCTAATTTAATTTTTATTATTCAATGTTAAAAATAAATATTCAATTTCAGAGTAACCCCAGATGAATTTGGAAAATTTTATGTTACGCCCCAGCATATAGTTTAATCATAAATTGGTAAGTATTTTTTTAAATATGGTTTTCTTTCAAAAAGAACTTTATTTTTAATACCATATTTTAGTATTTCTTTAACAAAATTTTTTGGAAACCAATTTAATATTTTTAATGTTAAAAATAAATGTTTATTTTCAGAATAGCCCCTTAATAATTTGCAAAGATTTTTATTACTCCTCTGCTTAATAGTGAATTGGTAAGGTTTCTTTAACTTTCTTTTAACCCAAATATTCCGTTTTTTATGCATATTATTGCTTCTTTAATAAGATTTTTTGAAACCAAATTAATGTAAAAAATAAATGCCTAATTTCAGAGTAACCCTAAGTGAATTTGGACAAATTTTTACATTTCCTCTCAGCGTATAATTTAACAGATTTGGTAAGTTTTATATTAACACTTTGGCTTTATTTTAACTAGAATATTTATTTTATTATGTCCGTCCCATTGATAACAACACAGTTTTTGAGATAATATAGCTTACTTTATTATTTCTCTAATTGTTTCAGCTACAAATTTTATGAGATATCCCACACTCTTAGAAAAATATGTTTTTCATATGTTCCGATATAAACAAAATATGTTTCGGGCACAATTTTAAAACACAATATATTTAAGTGCAAACAAGGAATGTTCCTAAACTAACACTAAATGTTTGGGACATCTATGTTAATATGTTAGAATATATTATGTTTGGGGCATGAATGTTTCATAAAAATCATATGTGTGAATGCAAACATATATACATTTACAAATTTCGACTAAACATACATATGTTGTGATATTTTATTCAAAGCGACAGAGAGAGTATAGAGAAAGAAATAGAGATGGAAACCGGGAGAGTTGACGGGAGAGTCCACGTGGCAAACAAATGTATGTTTCTGTTAAATAATGTTATGTTTGCATGGGCTCGTGGGCGCTGCAAACTATGTTATATAAGTGTAACTTATAACGATAATTATCTACTGGTGACTATAACAGCTACGTAGTCCAGTGGGTAGTTTGTTGGCTTACAAACTGTATAGTCCTCGGTTCGATTCTCCGCGCAGGCGAAAGGTAAAATTTAAAAATTTATAAAAGTGAATAATTTCTTCAACATTATTTGTATTACAGAAAAAAGTGCCAAGAACTAAAATATTTCGAGGAAGTGAAAATTACGAGTATGTTAGGCAATGAGCACAATCGTCTTTGGGAAAAATTCTTCCAAGCATATAATATTTTTGGGCTCAAAATGCTTCCAAACATATGATATGTTCACATAAAACAAACATATTAATGTTTCGACAGTATCCAATAATATATGTGCTTCCTGCAAAATATGTTTGGAACATATGTTAAAGAAGCGATTTTTTTTGAGGGTGCAGCAAAAAAGCGTCGCCACAAAAGTAGTGAAAATGTTCTTTTTGGATCCGGAAGTGGTGCAAAATTGGCGCAGAAGCGATGATTTTAACATGGGCTTGTCATAGGACGGATGTCCACCATTTCAACAGCCTCTGCACTGAATTTGCATCACTTCTTAAACTGTGATGTGAATCCAGTGATTTGGATGTGAATAAAGAAATTTTGTTATATTTTGACGAATAAATAATTGTTTAATTATTTTTATGATTTTTAATGCATTATAACGCTTGTCTGGAATGTTTGAAAGAAAGGATTTAGCATTTTTTTCGTCAAAATGTATATGATTTGCAATATTTTATTAATTTTTAATCTGTTTTTACCCATTTGAAACAATAAAACTTTCAATTTCCCATTAAAAATATGAAAAAAGCGGGTTATAAAAAATTTACTCAAATGCACTTCCTGCGCAGTTAAAATAAATAACGTCTTTCGGAGGACATTTTTGGAAGTGCTTTTAAAGTCGTGCCTTAAGAAGAAATTCCAAATTTTTTTGCTGGGATGTTTAACTAAGAAAAATTAAAGTCATTCCACCATTTTATAAAATGCCCCCAAATATGGTAAGTTACAAGCTAATATAAAGAATTAAAAAAATAGGTTTTATTTTAATTTTAATTTTTATTTTTATACAATTTTCATTATTCCTTCAGCAAGATGTGTGAAAATTGTATTTACGACGAATAAAAAAACTAAAGATAAGTAAAAATGTCCAAACAACGAGTTAAAATAAACCACTTTTCTGTTCCACGTGGCAGTATTTTTTATTCACAAAAACCATTGTATTATGAACTTTCATCATAAGTTTTTATAATAAAGTACTTTTGCTTAAATAAAGATTACTTTTAATGTATGAATACCGGCTAGACCTAGAGCACATGCGTGGATACCTGCAAACCCTTCTGACTCTGAATCTATTTTAAATAGGCTGAAACGATGCAATCCAGATCTTCCAACAGCTGATTGCAAGGTTGGCCGTTTGGATGAAGTGGATGGACCAAGACGGCATGCAGTGTTTATATTGAACACTCAGTCTTTGCCACATCTAGCAAAGTCTCAGAGCCGTGTATGTTATGGCTTTCATTATATCCAAATAAAGGTGTATAAAAACGATCAGCTAAAGGATTCAGAAAGGACAAGCCTCTGTCTGAATCAGAAGTAAGCGGATCCTCTTGCGAAGTCGAGGGAGATATCAAAGTTGAAGACATGGATAGATACCGTATGCGTGAGGAAGTTTCTACTGCCTCAGAGCTCACCAAAGTTGAACCTATGGTTATTGCGAGAGTCACCGAGATCTCTGAAGAGGACATTCTTGATGACTCGATTGAAGCGGCTGATGTGACGGTTGTTGAAAATCACGATGGTCCTACGGGTCCTCCAGATAAATCTTCATAATTGTAAGGCTGCATGTGCTGCCTTAGGTTAGGTTAGGTTAGGTTAGGTGGCAGCCTGATGTATCAGGCTCACTTAGACTATTCAGTCCATTGTGATACCACATTGGTGAACTTCTCTCTTATCACTGAGTGCTGCCCGATTCCATGTTAAGCTCAATGACAAGGGACCTCCTTTTTATAGCCGAGTCCGAACGGCGTTCCACATTGCAGTGAAACCACTTAGAGAAGCTTTGAAACCCTCAGAAATGTCACCAGCATTACTGAGGTGGGATAATCCACCGCTGAAAAACTTTTTGGTGTTCGGTCGAAGCAGGAATCGAACCCACGACCTTGTGTATGCAAGGCGGGCATGCTAACCATTGCACCACGGTGGCTGCCTTAAAAGTTCTCCTGATGAAAGGGGACATAGACGTACTTCTTATTCAAGAACCATACGTTTATAGAAACAAAATATGTGAATTAAGTACTCCGGGGTTCAAACAAATATTGGGTATCTTCGGTCTACATGGGACATGACAGGGAGATGCCTCTATGTGCCGTTAAGACCTTAGTTGAGGAGTCACTGAAAACAAAGACGAAACTCATTATGGGATGCGATGCAAATGCGCATCATAGTATATGGGGAAGAAGTGATACTAATGCAAGAGGAGAGTCGCTAATAGAGTTTATTTTGCGTACTAATCTGGTAGTCTGCAACAAGGGAGATGCCCCACCCTTTGTCACTAAAAACAGGCAAGAGGTTTTGGACATCATCTTGGCCTCGCAAGAACTGAATAAAATGATATCTGAGTGGCAGGTTTTAAGTGAACACAGCTTCTCAGATCATCGCTACATCAGTTTGAAATTTGATGTTCATACCACCAAGACCATATTTCCACCAAACGTTAGGAAAGCTGACTGGAATAGGTATAGGGAATCGTTCAATATGATGATACCGAAAATAACAGACACAAATATGAGAAATGTGCAAGATATCGAACACGCAGTGGAGCGGATTACTAAGGCCTTCAACATCTCACTGAAAGCTGCATGCCCTAGAGGGAAGCCAAAGGGGACAAATCGACGACCATGCTGGTCTACGGAATTAGGTTAGGTTAGGTTAGGTGGCAGCCCGATGTATCAGGCTCACTTAGACTATTCAGTCCATTGTGATACCACATTGGTGAACTTCTCTCTTATCACTGAGTGCTGCCCGATTCCATGTTAAGCTCAATGACAAGGGGCCTCCTTTTTTAGCCGAGTCCGAACGTCGTTCCACATTGCAGTGAAACCACTTAGAGAAGCTTTGAAAACCCTCAGAAATGTCACCAGCATTACTGAGGTGGGATAATCCACCGCTGAAAAACTTTTTGGTGTTCGGTCGAAGCAGGAATCGAACCCACGACCATGTGTATGCAAAGCGGGCATGCTACCCATTGCACCACGGTGGCTCCGGAATTAAGTAATATGAGGAAATCCTGCAGGAGGCTCTTTAACAAAGCAAAGTCCACTAGAGCCCCTGAGGATTGGGACGCTTATAAGAAGAATCTGAGAGGATACAAGCGAGAACTGAGAAATGCTCAGCATAACTCTTGGAATGATTACTGCAGCAGTATTGAGAATACGTCCGAGGCTTCCAGACTACGGAAGGTTCTAGCATCCACCAACTCCGCTCCAGGTTTCATTAAAACATCGGAGGGCAATTGGACAACGTCCAGTGAGGAGACGCTGGAGGTACTATTGGACACACATTTTCCTGGAAATCAGACGGTTGAACCAGGTTCTGGCGGTGCCACAGTGGCTCAGCGGTCGTTTCCTATCGAGGAAATTGTATCGGAATCTAGAATAAGATGGGCGTTAAATAGCTTTGGACCATTCAAATCCCTCGGACCTGATGGAATTACTCCGGCGGAGTTACAAGCAGTGACTGACAAAAATATCCTCTGGTTGTCGGCGATATATAAAAGATGTATCAACTTATCATATATCCCAGGAAAGTGGAGGGAAACAAAAGTCGTTTTCATACCTAAAGTGGAAAAAGCCTCTTACTCGAGGGCGAAGGATTTCCGACCAATCAGCTTATCCTCATTCCTACTTAAGACTCTGGAGAGGATGATAAAAATATTTATCTTAGAACTAGCATCGATTCAAATTTGTTCTCGAAACGACAGCATGCATACTCGAAGGGCAGGTCTACTGAGACCGCATTACATGAACTAGTCAGTTTTATTGAAAGCTCACTATCTGTCAAAGAATACACAATCGTGGCGTTTCTAGACATCGAAGGGGCGTTCAATAATGTCCATCCGAGCTCGATATTTAATGGACTGACAACTCTGAATGTTGATCCATATATACTTAGGCTATTATACGAACTTCTAATGAAGAGACGTATTTCAGCCACACTAGGACAAGCAAACATACAAAGGTATGTGAACAGAGGCCCTCCCCAAGGAGGACTTCTATCACCTCTTCTTTGGAATGTTTCTATAAATAACCTTCTGGATACCCTAGAAAGAGAAAGGATAAAAGTGGTGGCATACGCATCCACAATCAGAGATATTATTCAGAGGGCCCTCCGGATGACTGAGAAATGGGCGAAAGACAATGGTCTTGGGGTAAATCCTGCAAAGACAGAACTAGTCATGTACTGCAAAGATCGCAAAACTCCCACGGTTAGGTCCATTTCCTTAGGGGGTATTGAAATTCCCTTTGGTGAGTGTGCAAAATACCTTGACGTTATTTTGGACAGGAAGCTGAATTTTAGGCTTAATATTGAAGAGAGGGCGAGAAAAGCCACGGTAGCTTTGTACTCGTGCAAAAAGGCAATAGGGAAAAAGTGGGGACTAAAACCAAAAATTGTGCATTGGCTATACACGGCAGTAGTTAGACCTATAATGCTATATGGTGTTCTAGTCTGGTGGCCAGCACTTCACCAGCCGACAAGTTTAGACAAAGTTCAGCGTATGGCGTGCTTGTGTATCTCAGGTGCATTCAGCAAGACAGGAACAAACTCCCTTAATGTCATACTGCATCTATTGCCTTTAGACATTTTGGCCAAACAGTCAGCTGCAGCAACGGCTGTGCGGTTGCGCGAGCTATCGCTGTGGTCGGAAAAAAGTTACGGTCACTGTTCGGTCCTCAAAATAATGCCAGATGTGCCTAACGTAGTGGATTACACCCTGGCAAAACCAATTTTCGACAAAAAGTTTGAGACTCTAATCTCGTGGTGGTTAGGTTAAAGTGGCAGCCCGATTAAGATTCAGGCTCACTTAGTCTATTCAGTCCATTGTGATACCACATTAACTAAAAGTACCTATTACATATGGGCACTTCTAATTTTAACCGCTGAACCTTCTTGATTATTTTTCTTTGTTGAACCAACCAGATTGTTCCAAAAACATTAGCAGACTGCTTAAGTTAACGTTTTCCAGATCCGCCAGTAATATAAAGTTGCTTGCGCTTTTCACAAAATGCAGGACACTCACACAAGAGGTGTTTAATTGATTCCTTTTCCTACGCATCATGACAGCTCATACAATAGTCTTTATAAAAAAATCGCCTATCAGGCAGCGACCCGTTATAGCAGATATCAGGAGTGATATCTGACGTCTCGAGAACACTAGCATATTTAGTATGCGGTTTAAGTTTTAATGGGGCCATATTTGCTTGGTGTCGTTACAGCCCTTGCAATTCTCCCATCGAACATTTGCCATCATAACAGCCTTCTCACGCAGCATGAGCTTGCAGGTAGCCAGGGGCATACCAACAAATTCTAGTTCACCTGGAATATGTAAGGTAGTCCCTAGACTTGCTTCCGCTTCGCAGTTCCCCGGTATGTTCCTATGGCCAGGCATCCATATTAGGTGAATATTGTACTGCTCAGCCATCTCGTTGAGAGATTTGCGGCAGTCTATGGCCGTTTTCGAGTTAAGGAACACAGATTCCAAGGATTTTATTGCAGGTTGACTGTCTGAGTATATATTAATGCCAATATTTGTTGGAACATTACTTCTCAACCAATTCACCACCTCTCTTATTGCCAATATTTCAGCCTAAAAAACACTACAGTGATTAGGTAATCTTTTCGCTATTCGAATTTCCAGATCTTTAGAATATACTCCGAATCCCACTTGTCCATTCAATTTGGAGCCATCAGTATAGAAATCTATATATCTTTTATTCCCCGGGGTATGTGTACACCACGCCTCACTGTTGGGAATTAGAGTTTCAAACTTTTTGTCGAAAAGTGGTTTTGCCAGGGTGTAATCCACTACGTTAGGCACATCTGGCATTACTTTGAGGACCGAACTATGACCGTACATTTTTTCCGACCACAGCGATAGCTCGCGCAACCCACAGCTAGATAGAATGTAAAATATTTTCTCTGGATAAAATGTCAAGTCAATTGGGTTTACAATTGTCAATTGAGCTAAAGGGTGATACGGTCAAAATTTGGTCAAGGGAAAACGCGTGTAAATCGGTGAAATCGTTTATTTAAAAAATCAAATTAAATTTCTTTTTCAAGTTCAATTAGTATAAAATTCAGGAAAAATATTCAGTTAGGCTTTCGCTTTTCCAAATCCGAATTTCCGGGCCTCACGCTTGCCATCAGATTTTGTACAGCCACCTTGTCCACCTTCTTCGCCGCAGAAAGCCAGTTTGCCTTGAACTGCTGCTCGTCCTTATCAGTTTTTTTTTGGTTTTCTTTAGGTTCCGCTTGACAATAGCCCAGTATTTCTCAATTGGGCGGAGCTCTGGCGTGTTGGGAGGGTTCTTGTCCTTGGGAACCACCTGCACGTTGTTGGCGGCGTACCACTCCATGGCCTTTTTACCGTAATGGCAAGATGCCAAATCCGGCCAAAACAGTACGGAACAACCGTGTTTCTTCAGGAAAGGCAGCAGACATTTATTCAAACACTCTTTCACGTAAATTTCTTGGTTGACAGTCCCGGAACACAGAAAAAAATATCACCAAAATATTTCCAATTAAAAAGTTAATTGAAGTTGAAAATTTTTTCAATTAATAAATTAATTGATACAATTAACTTTTTAATCATGATAGAAACATTAAGTTAATTAAGTCAATGATTGAAAATTTTAAAATTTGTAATTAAAAAATTAATTGATACAATTAACCTTTTAATCTAATTCGGAAGACTAATTAAAAATGTATTTCAAACAATCATTTGTTAATCCAAATAAAAACTCTAAGCCAATTCAGAAAGTAATTAAAAATAGTTACCTTTTTTTAATTAATAAATTAATTGAGTTTTGCAATCAACATCAATTAAATTTTTAATTGAATCAATTAAAAAATTAATAGAAATTTGCTGAAAAAATCAATTAATTTTTTAATCAAGAATTTTTTCTATGCCCAATTAAAACTGTGATTGATACTATCATTTTCGTGATTGAAGACATTTCAATTAAAAAATTAATTGGATCAATTAATTTGGTGATTGAATCAGAAAATTTTTTTTTTGTGTGAAGCTATGAAAATGCTGCTTTTTAAGCCACAGGTACAGATGGCTTGCCAAACCACATATTTCTTTGCGAACTTTGACAGTTTTTTGTGCATGAAAATATCTGCTACCTTTCCCCTTCCTTTTGCCGTATAAAACTCCTGTCCCGGAAGCTGCTTGTAGTCGGCTTTGACGTAGGTTTCGTCGTCCATTACCAGTCAAACTTCGTCAGCATCGTCGTGTACAGCCTCTGGGATCGCGCTTGGCCGTCGTATTTTGTTTATCATCGCGATTTGGAGTCACTACCTTCTTGTAAGTCGATAGTCCGGCTCGTTTTTTGGCTCGATGCACGGTTGTAGACGATACACCCAACTTATTTGCGGCATTTCGGAGAGAGAGGTTAGGGTTTCGCTTGAAACTACCGGCAACTCTCTTTGTCGTCTCAGCGGCTTCCGGTTTTCGATTTCCCCTCGATCCAGACTTCCTGGCTGTTGACAAACGTTCCCCAAACACTTTAATTACATTTGTAACGGTTGATTTGGCAACTTTTAGCGATTTTGCCAGCTTTGCGTGCGAGTAGATCGGATTTTCGCGATGCGCGAGCAAACTTTTGATACGCTGCTCTTCTTGATTGGACGGCATTTTGACAACTGAAGAGTGAATTCCAAAATCAAAATAGGAGCAACATTCTACACACACACACCTTCAAAATGAGGGGTGTTCAGGTTTTTTAAATGCAAAATTGAAAGAAATACGTCGAGTTTATATTGACCAAATTTTGACCGTATCACCCTTTATTTGTAGACTTCCATACATATATCGGTCCAGAACTGAACTATATACCTATTTAATCTGCCTTTTTTGTTTAATATATACCACGTATGGACTAACTTACAATTTTGAAGACGATGTTAAGAAGTTTAAGATACCTTACCATCGGTAAGTATTACCACAACCCAATATACTTTTTTTGCATATTAAATGCAGATTTTATATATTACAAAAATATTTTCCGCGAAGCTTTTATGCTTGTCTGTTTCTTATATAGAAATATATTTATTTGTGTACCAATTTTAACTTATAAAGATTTGAATATTTAATTCTATTTTAATTTATTCTGATAGGATAAACAAGAAAAAAATGTTTTATGTAATATATAGACTACACTGAAGGGAAAAACTTCATCAATATGATGATTTTCGAGATTAATTTGATTAAATGTTTCTCCGATTTTGAGCTTACAACGCATTTCATCATCGTAATGAAGAATTTTACATCAATTTTTCGACAAATATATTAATCAATTTAATGAAATAATTGCATCATCTTGAAGAAAAAGTGTCATTTAATTGATGTATTTGTTTCTTCATTTCGATGAAAAACGGTATTTAAATTGATGTCCGATAGTCTCTATACAATGAATATTCTGCATCATTCCAATGAAAGGTATTCATCAAAAGTACATAATTTATTCATTAAAATTACATTAATTCAATGACTACATTGCATCAAACTAATGTATATTTTACATTTAACCAATGAAACACTGACATCGAACTGAACTTTGCTTTCCGCCTTAGAAACTAGTTCTAAATTGTACAATATCCAATATAATTACAAATATTTTAAGTGAATTAGGAAATATTATTTTTATCAAAAAATCTTAAAAATAATATTCACTACACTTGCGATTATTAATGGATTATAAATTTCAATATTAACTTAGATTTGTGAATGAAAAAAGTATACATATGATATTAATCACAAATTGACATAAATATAAGACGTTTTCAGCGTTTCATATAATATTAACATAAATATACTTATAAATGAGAAATTGGAATATAAGCCATTATTATTCGCTTAAAATGATTAATATTTCGAAAATTAACACAAAACACTGTGTTAGCTGATTTAATATTATACTCTTGGTCTAGATTAATATAATAATTGTAGTCACCATTTTCTAAATTGATATCTCCAATAACAACAATAAAAGGTTTAATATTTGTCTTTAAAAAAAAAAAGTAAGTGCACCCTAAAAAAAATCGCTTCTTTAACATATGTTCCAAACATATTTTGCAGGAAGCACATATATTATTGGATACTGCCGAAACATTAATATGTTTGTTTTATGTGAACATATTATATGTTTGGAAGCATTTTGAGCCCAAAAATATTATATGCTTGGAAGAATTTTTCCCAAAGACGATTGTGCTCATTCCCTAACATACTCGTTATTTTCACTTCCACGAAATATTTTAATTCTTGGCACCTTTTTCTGTAATACAAATAATGTTGAAGAAATTATTCAACTTTTATAAATTTTTTAAATTTTACCTTTCGCCTGCACGGAGAATCGAACCGAGGACCATACAGTTTGTAAGCCAACACACTATCCACTGGGCTACGTAGCTGTATTGGTCACCAGCAGATAATTATCGTTATAAGTTACATTTATAAAGCATAGTTTGCAGCGCCCACGAGCCCATGCAAACATAACATTATTTAACAGAAACATACATTTGTTTGCCACGTGGAGCAGTGGTTAGCATGTCTGCCTTGAATGCAAAGGGTCGTGGGTTCAATCCCTGCTCCGACCGAACACTTTTTTTTTTTTTTAATTTACACATTTATATTTATACTATATAAAATTTTTATAATGAAACTTCGAAATGTGGGTTATTAAAGAGGTATAGTCATTAACAGTGCTTGATATAAACGAAATTGACTGATTTTTAGATAAAATATTATTTTTTTATTGCAAAAATAACAATTTTGTAACAAAAAACTGTTTTTGGTACAAAACTTTAAAATTTGGAAGGAATTCAAAAACTCTAACAAAAGAAGAACGTGGAGTCGAGTAGTAACAGACATAAATAATTTTATAATATAAACATAAATTTATTTAGGCGTGAACACTTTTTAAATTGTTTTAGCTGCAAAACTCGAACATAATGCCCGCTTTTATATTTGAAGGTGTCCGTCATCTCTTCTGGGACTACGTATTAATAAAGAGGAACTAAACTTTGTTTTTATACATTTTACTGTGTAATTTTTCACTATTTCCTCCTTATTTCATTTTACTGTCCCAACTCTAAAAAGAGTATAGTGCCCTTTCGTTATTTTTATGAAGACCCCTGATTTCTTTTAACGCACCAAGAAAAAAATTGTTCCCATAATGCCAAAATGATAAACAAAACACATGTCCACACATACATAAAATGCTGCTCTCAAGGCGAAAACATATGCTGTTTGTTTTTCAAATGTCTATTCTCTTGGTTCAGAATGTATATTCTCTTTATTCAAATTAAATAATATTTAGACTTAAGCATATCAAATTTTTGGCCTTATCATAAAACAGTTTTCCGAAACAACATACAAGCAGTTTGACAAAAATTTCTCTCTTTGGATTCTTTCGCTGTGTTATGTTGATATCTTTCGTCAACTCTCCCGGTTTCCATCTCTATTTCTTTCTCTATACTCTCTCTGTCGCTTTGGATAAAATATCACAACATATGTATGTTTAGTCGAAATTTGTAAATTTATATATGTTTGCATTCACACATATGATTTTTATGAAACATTTATGCCCCAAACATAATAAATTCTAACATATTAAAATAGATGTCCCAAACATTTACATGTTTGCACTTAAATGTATTGGTTTTTAAAATTGTGC
Organism: Haematobia irritans; assembly: GCF_050003625.1. Lineage (NCBI taxonomy): Eukaryota > Metazoa > Arthropoda > Insecta > Diptera > Muscidae > Haematobia > Haematobia irritans. The sequence continues at coordinate 102,915,886 of NC_134397.1, read as the reverse complement.
CCGAAACACACTTTGTTTATATCGGAACATATGAAAAACATATTTTTCTAAGAGTGTGGTTGTCTACTTCTGGGATACTTTCTGCTAGAAATATTGAAGATTCTTGGGAGTATTCTTCATACGTATTTTCCATTTTTATCATGTCGGACGTATTTTGATGTTGGAAATAAGTAGCCATATAGACACCAAGTCAAACGCATCATACATGATGAGGCTATAAAGGCAGATTTAAATATTAGTTATTTAATGATATGCATTATTATACTAATTTTTTCATAACAAAACCTGCGTTTGGCACATCAATTTGATCAAAAACCTGTCTAATGTCAGCATTTTTAACATAGTGTTCTTTCTCAATTAAATTGTACCAATATACTATATCAGTTTGGTTACCCAGTCTAATATTGATGTGCAGTATTTATGCAGTACTCCGAAGTTCATGTTAATCTAAACGAAATAACAACATATACATGTAGTAAGAATATTAAATTAAGGTGAACGTTTAAATTTAGTTACTTACCAACTGTGCTCCTCGGAATTCTTTATACTGTGGCCAGGCCCTAAATATATCACTATGGTTATCGTGTTCGTCAAATATTTGACGTATTCAGTACGTCAATATCCCATCGTCAAATCTGTCGATGCGGTAGGAATTCAGTTTCTCATTCAGAAAAGGTCTTCTATGACGGGTACTTCACCTAATTTTCCAGGGTGAGAAAAGTCTCTTCACAGTGCCTCTCGGTGCTTACTTCTTGTGGTATATACTTCTTGTTTACTATATTTTTTCCAAATCGCTAAACTCGCAGGCCATTGGAGTTTCTCTTGGAGACGCAATGTATTTCCATAAATATATGAACGTTTGCAAGATGCCTTTTACAGGAAATTTTTGTGTGAATGCGCTGTTACATATCGTATCACTATTTTAGAAACCTTTAAAACGGTTGTAAACGCCACAAATATTTTTATATATTACTAAAATTTCTCGAACTATATAGCACTCCGTTATGTTAAACTTACAACACTTAAAATATCTCCAATTCGCAAAAGTATTAAAAGCTATTTTATGAACGTGCGAACACAATAAATGTCACTTCACAAATGAATTTATTTATTCTTCAACAAATTTCACACGCAGCAGACATAACGGATTTCCTCAAAGGCATTGCTTTTGTGTGTGTGTTTTAGCAATAAAAGCACAAAAAACTTCGCAACGCAACAAGTGTGTCCCATTTGAAGATTTTTGTAGTTTTATTTTCTATTTTTCCAAATTTTAATTAAATCATCTCTTAAAAAAGTTTATTATAATTAAAATATTTGGAAATAATTGTAACTGTTAGAGTTTGTCATATAAGGGGGGCGGAAAAATATAAATGAATAACACGTGATGAAAATTTTCTTCAACTTGATTATTGATTTCATTAAATGAATGAAAGATTTTCATCAAAATGATGACCAAAAATTGATTTAAGTTTCTTCATTGAGTTTATGACGGTGTGTTTCAACTGAAAACAGAAAACATCAAATTGAATACCGATTTCATAAAAACAATGTAATTTCTACATCAATTTGATGATGACTTTTTGATGATTTTGTTTCATTAATTTGATGATGTACTTTTCTTTCAGTGTATGATAGGCATTAGCGTAGACAATTATCCTATAGCCCCCCCCCCCCCCCCCCCACCCACTAGTTAAAAATTAATAGTCTGAAGGTATAGCTTCAGGAGCCACTGTGGTGCAATGGTTAGCATACCCGCCTTGCATTCACAAGGTCGTGGTTTCGATTAGAGGTGTGCACGTGAGTAATAGTTTACTCACGCACACTCACGACAGAAAAATCATACTCACGCACGATATTTTTTGGTAGGACTCACGCACACTCACGAAAAGAAAATTTATATTCACACACACTCACGCACGAAAACGTCGTGACTCACAAAAAATACCGTGAATCACGAAAAATATCGTGACTCACGAATAATTTTATAATTAATTTACCTTACCGAAGTGTCTGAAAACATGAGCATTATTAAAATCGAGAGTGTTATTAAACTCTTAACATCTCAGGTGTCACTAGAATTGTAATTGAATTTAACTCTTAAGCGTTTTATGTTGGTGAGCAGGAATATTGTCGTGAGTGTAATTCGTTACTCACGCACACTCACGAAGATATTATTTTCGTGACTCACGCTCACGCACGACATTTTGTTTTGTTAATCACGCTCACGCACACTCACGCTGTTGTCATGAGCGTGACTCACGACTCACGCACGAATCACGAAAATTTTCGTGAGTCACGACAATTTCGTGTCACGTGCACACCTCTAGTTTCGATTTCTGCTTCGACCGAACACCAAAAATTTTTTCAGCGGTGGATTATCCCACCTCGGTAATGCTGGTGACATTTATGAGGGTTGCTAAGCTTCTCTAAGTGGTTTCACTGCAATGTGGAACGCCGTTCGGACTCGGCTATAAAAAGGAGGTCCCTTGTCATTGAGCTTAACATGGAATCGGGCAGCACTCAGTGATAAGAGAGAAGTTCACCACTGTGGTATCACAATGGACTGAATAGTCTAAGTGAGCCTGAGACATCGGGCTGCCACCTAACCTAACCTAACCTAGCTTCAATTAATGTTTTATTTTATAAAATTGAATAAAAACTCAGACTTTAAAATTACTAGACAATTAATTTATAATAAAGCAACTAAAAGTAGTTCCACACTTTTTCGCACCTTGTTTTTGGTGCACTTCCAAGAATGTATTCACAAAAAAGATAATTATTTTAACCCTTTCATACCGAAATAAACCTAATGTTAAAAACTTAAATTGTTCTTCTGTTTTCACTTGTACCAACAGCATGTAGAACAAAAATTGCCATTTTGAAAACCTACCTCAATTACTTTGAGAGCTATATGAGCTTGTTCTGAAAATTTGATTCTTGGATTGTGACCAAATGGCCTTACGAAAATAAGCGCTATTTGACCTATAATATCTTTCAAAGTGTGAAAAAAAATACAAAAAAGAATCCGAAAAAGTATCAGCTATAGTTTTTGTATGAATGTCCATTTACTGGAAACATACAGTAGAAAAATTGTCTCAAATTTTCGTTTATTGCTAAAGAAGTTTATAAAAATGTATTTTAGACCTCACCAATATGGAAAATATTTATAGCTTATTTAGATTAAAGCCTCTACTTTGAAATAACATCGAGAAATAAATCGAAACTAAGTGGGAAAATAGAATTTGGTGTCTTTTTCGAATGTCCTTCTAAGTGGACATTGGTAGTGATAGGGTTAACTACAAAGAAGTTTTTTAATAACTATTTTTTTCATATTTTTAAAGGGTAATTTTTGTTATTGTAATGAAAAAAGAGTATTTAATATTTTGCGCAAAAATACTAAATCCATTCTAAAAAATCCGATACTTTTTGAAAATATTCGAGGTCAAACGTTTCAGATAAGCGTTAGGATGCATTAAAAAATCATAAAACATTATAAAAAATATCATTGCTTCTGGGGCTAAAAATTTTCTGGGGTCTAAGCTCCCTCCCAGAGGCCTTCCTACGCCTATGATGATAGGAAGACTCTATGCAAATCGGACTTAAAATACGAGCTGTACTTTCCACACTAAACTACATGAACAGAGTGATAGAGGGACATCGCTAATTCGATTTAAAATATAATTCTAAGATGGTCGGTATACCAAACGGTGGGTCTCAGACTGGTCCTTCCCAGCGGTGGAATGGAGAAGGACCTCGACAGATTCAGACATGTTTAATCCTTAAATCGGAATGTGTTGTGTTTATAAGGCATGTATGTGTACTGATTTTTCATTCATAGGAGGCCTTATGAAATCAGACCTGCAATAAAGCATTGTGCTTCATTTAATTTTTCATTTTAGGAACAGAAACCGTTTCTAATCTATCTGGACATTCTCCTTGCCTTTTATTCACAAGTTGTATATCATGTGTGTTTGAGTTATGCAGCAGGAGAGTTGCCTTGCACTTGTTTACACTTATCAATAGAAGTAGACAGACATTTAATTGCATTGCCTTCCGCTTCCAAAAATCGACTATTAGGAATACCTACGATGTCGTTCCTATCTGTTTTGTGTTCCCTGAAGAGAAAAAGTAACGAAATTTACTGTGAGGAAACAAAAACAATACCACGTGATAATTCTTGAGCTGGTGAAGTAAGTACGCGTTCCAAATTATAAAGTATTTCGAATTTCCGATGGTTACCTTAACATTAACGGTAAGTCTTTAATTTTATTTTATTATATTCATTTTTAATGCTTTTCAGTTCTTCGAGATATCGATAACAACTTTACCAAAACGCAGAAAGATTATGGAGCCCAGACGAAAAAAATAAATGAACTTAGGGATAACTTGACATTTTTTATATTTTATGACAGTGTATGTATCTATTTTCTACACTTTTTAATGTAAACTTTTTATCACAATGGACTGAATAGTCTAATTGAGCTTGAAAATAAATCCGGCTGCCACTTTAACCTAATGTAAACATAAATTTGAAAAAAAAAATAATAAATAAAAATGTAATACCGTATTATTTATAAATCATATGCATTATTTTGGGAATGCCATTGGAATGCCTTCTTAAACGACAACGCCTTATTCGTTACATCTTGCCTACAATAAGAAGGACGTGAGAAGTAGTTATATTATTATATAGCAGTATATACACTCCTGTAAGCCTCCTTCTTTTTGGAGGGCTGGTGAAGGCCCTTTTATGGAAGCTACAAATAATGTCTTGCCCTCCAATCTCACACTATGTTAAATGGAAAGGAATGTGTAATGTAAGCGGGCCTCTGTAATGCCTAGCCTGGAAGGAGGCCCTCTTAGCGTTACATACAAATGCACATAACTGTACAATAGTAGTGGAGGAAGGTATAAAAATGCAAGAAATTTCTAATATGATTTCCTAATCAGTCTCAACCGATGGGACTCATACGAATATAAGAATATACACGAAAAATAATTCTTACCTCCCAAACGAAATTTTAGACCACCAACAATCGTTAACCATTTGCTTTTCGTTGTAAAGGGGTTTGTTTAAAATAAAAGTGTAGATTTTTACAGATATTTTATAAAGGGTAATTTTTTTATTATCTTGTTGACAACACTGGTTTAAAAATTCAAACATCTTCGTAACAATAGAGTTATTGAGAGGCGGCAACACTTCATGTTCGAGATCGGTCAATTGACCGCGTAGATCATGTGATTAAACGCCTTTAGACTACACGCAAAAAAAATTATGCTTTCCTCCAAAACAAAATTTTAGACAAAAAAACAAAATTTAGACTCATTTGCTTTTCGCTGTAAGGAATTTTATTTTATTTCCAGGATGTAAAAACTTCTAATACATATATATCGAGCGATAAATCATAAATAAACTTTTGCGAAGTTTCCTTAAAATTGCTTCAGATTTAAATGTTTCCCATATTTTTTTACTAAAATTGTGTTCCACCCTAGTGCATTAGCCAACTTAAATTTTGAGTCTATAGATTTTGTAAAAGTATATCAAATTCTGTCCAAATCGAGTGATATTTAAATGTATGTATTTGGGACAAACCTTTATAAAGGGTGATTTGTTAAGAGCTTGATAACTTTTTAAAAAAAAAAAACGCATAAAATTTGCAAAATCTCATCGGTTCTTTATTTGAAACGTTAGATTGGTCCATGACATTTACTTTTTGAAGATAATTTCATTTAAATGTTGACCGCGGCTGCGTCTTAGGTGGTCCATTCGGAAAGTCCAATTTTGGGCAACTTTTTCGAGCATTTCGGCCGGAATAGCCCGAATTTCTTCGGAAATGTTGTCTTCCAAAGCTGGAATAGTTGCTGGCTTATTTCTGTAGACTTTAGACTTGACGTAGCCCCACAAAAAATAGTCTAAAGGCGTCAAATCGCATGATCTTGGTGGCCAACTTACCGGTCCATTTCTTGAGATGAATTGTTCTCCGAAGTTTTCCCTCAAAATGGCCATAGAATCGCGAGCTGTGTGGCATGTAGCGCCATCTTGTTGAAACCACATGTCAACCAAGTTCAGTTCTTCCATTTTTGGCAACAAAAAGTTTGTTAGCATCGAACGATAGCGATCGCCATTCACCGTAACGTTGCGTCCAACAGCATCTTTGAAAAAATACGGTCCAATGATTCCACCAGCGTACAAACCACACCAAACAGTGCATTTTTCGGGATGCATGGGCAGTTCTTGAACGGCTTCTGGTTGCTCTTCACTCCAAATGCGACAATTTTGCTTATTTACGTAGCCATTCAACCAGAAATGAGCCTCATCGCTGAACAAAATTTGTCGATAAAAAAGGGGATTTTCTGCCAACTTTTCTAGGGCCCATTCACTGAAAATTCGACGTTGTGGCAGATCGTTCGGCTTCAGTTCTTGCACGAGCTGTATTTTATACGGTTTTACACCAAGATCTTTGCGTAAAATCTTCCATGTGGTCGAATAACACAAACCCATTTGCTGCCAACGGCGACGAATCGACATTTCACGGTCTTCAGCAACACTCTCAGAAACAGACGCAATATTCTCTTCTGTACGCACTGTACGCATTCGTGTGGTTGGTTTAATGTCCAATAAAGTAAACTGAGTGCGAAACTTGGTCACAATCGCATTAATTGTTTGCTCACTTGGTCGATTATGTAGACCATAAATCGGACGTAAAGCGCGAAACACATTTCGAACCGAACACTGATTTTGGTAATAAAATTCAATGATTTGCAAGCGTTGCTCGTTAGTAAGTCTATTCATGATGAAATGTCAAAGCATACTGAGCATCTTTCTCTTTGACACCATGTCTGAAATCCCACGTGATCTGTCAAATACTAATGCATGAAAATCCTAACCTCAAAAGAATCACCCTTTATATAGCACCCAACACATTTGACGGATGTGATATGGTATCGAAAATTTAGATCTACAAAGTGGTGCAGGGTATAATATAGTCGGCCCCGTCCGACTTTAGACTTTCCTTACTTGATTTTTATTAACTTACCAACCTCTCCCGTTGTTATTTCCGAAGGTAGTGCTACATTTGTCTCAAATGTTTTGTTTGTTGAAATTTGTCTCTTCAATATATTATCAATACTAAAAGAATTATTATTTTTTGACAATGAAATGGGTTCATCAGTTGAAGTTATTTTATTATTTTGTTCCGCAACTTGAATCTCATCACTATATTTAAATTGTGGTTCGCAAACACTATCACTTTCATCATCGGATGAAAAATTATATATATTTTCCCCGTTTAAGCGCGTTCGTCGCATTTTCGATAATCCGCTTAATTGCTCGTATATACTACTAAACCTGTAACGGCTAATTTATAACTGGGCTAGTCCAAATGGATGACCTGGTATATTCTCTTTTCATCTACTGATTAATGTCCATGCAAACTTCCAGTTTGCATCGGTCTCTCTTTCTCGCATAACGCACAGCTATTTGTGGCAAAAGGCTCCTCCCTGAAATACGCACAAAGGTAGTCTCTCCGTATATGGATAATGGTGGCCGTAGCCACATTTTCACTGTAAACTTGAAAGATGCAACAACAACTTCAGAATGGGCGAAAGAGAAAACGCTAGGTGGGTTGAGTGGCAAAGCCAATGGAGGATGAACGCTTATGTAATTATGATGTCTAAATATATACGGCAATCACATTCGTGTTTTCGTACTCAATTAGCTGGAGGGTGTTAATAGAGCATTTCATTCACAATTTATCTCAATTAGGGTAATTAGTTGATAGGCAATACGGTGCTATGGATTATAGACAACTATGTTATGAACGTATTCATATCAATTAAGAGAGATTGAATTGGTGGATTGTTAATTTACATAATTCATATCTGTTAACTTAATATTGTACTGACGTTATTTAATTTTAAAAACACCTGTTCCCAATGTAAAACTATCACTTCGTGTTTAACAATTTCGTTCGTGATTCAGAGTAAAGCCAATTAATTCACTTAAAAGGACCTCCAGAACACTGCACTATGGGCAAAATCATGATTTTAGCGACAAAAAATACTACCCACCAAGTTAGCTTAACAAAATTTGGTGAGTAGACTTGTAGTTATGACAATAAAGGATTTTAGAACAAATAGGCGGACCACGCCCCCTTTTTTAAAGTAATGGATATAAATATCTCTAAAAGTGGTGTGATTTTTTCCAGCCTTCACTCTTAACTCTTAAAACAGGCAAATAAAAATACTAAATATATTAAGTCGGAAAAATTTCATCTTCATGTTCAAACCCACAAAAATGTCGAAAAAATTAAAATTTTTTCACCGACTTTTTTGGTTTTCCGACTCATGCACTATTGAATGTTACCAAACATACAAGGTAAGAAATGTAGCCTACACCCTCAAAAATCGCTTCTGTAACATATACTCCCAAACATATTTTGCTTCAAGCATATAAATTTTTGGGTATTGCCCAAACATTTATATGTTTGATTTCTTCCAATATATAATATGTTTGAAAGCATATTGGTCTAAAAATATAATATGTTTGGGTAGTCTAAGTTCCAAACATTTTGTATTTTTTCATCCAAATTCAATAATGTTGTCTTCCAAAAAACTATATGTTATTATGTGAACATATAATATGTTTGGAGGCATTTTGGACCCAAAAATATTATATGCTGAGAAGAATTTTCTCCCAAAAGAATATTGTGCTCAAAATTTTTTTCTGCCTAATTGTATATTGCCTCACATTTTTTTCACTTCCATGAGTTTTTTTAGTTCTTAGCACCTTTTTCTGTAATACAAACATTGTAGAAGAAATTATTAAATTTTATAATTTTTTTTTTCAATTTTACCTTTTGACGGACGGGGATTCGAACAGCGGACCACACAGTTTGTAAGCCAGCACACTAACCACTGGGCTACGTAGCTGTTATGGTCATTAATAGATAATTATCGTTATAAGTTATATTTATATAGCATAGCTTGCGGCGCCCACGAGCCGATGCAAACATAACATTGTTTAACAACATAATATTGTTAAACATACATTTGTTGGCAGCGTAGAGCAGTGGTTGGTCGTCCGTCTTGCGTGACAGGGGTCCTGGGTTCGATCCCTGCTTCGACCAACACCATTTTTTTTTAAATATATTTTTTAACATATATTCCAGATTCGTTCGGAAGTTCCCGAAAAGGTGTTCAGCATTACATACTATTATATTAAATTTTTACTACGAAATTGTAAAGTGTGTTTTATAAAAGACTTAAAGTCAGAAAAGAAAAATGCTTGATATAAACGAAATGGACTGAGTTCAAATCAAATATTTTTTTATTGCAAAAATAAAAATTGTGTAACAAATAAAGGTTTTTGTATACAGGTTTAAAATTTTCGAAGAAATTCAAAAACTCTTACAAAAGAAGAACGTGAATTCGAGTATATAAAAATATTTTTCCATCGAATCCTAAGGTTAACGATAACCATTCAAAAGCACATTATATTTAAATTCTAAACAGTAATTTTACAACAGCACATAAATTTATTTTGGTGTGAACAATTGTTTGCTAGCATGTAACACCATTAATTTAGAAATACAAATAAATATGAATTTTTATTAACGAATAATTTTGTACTTAATTTAATTCTTAAGGCCGGTATAAATTGGTATTATCGCGTTAAAATGACCATGTTTACCCTTTTACTTTTCTTTAATAATTTTTTTTTTTAAGAAAATAAACGTATTCAATTGTTGCTTTGGATCTTTCCCCACCATGTTATAATACAATTTACCGGAAAAAGTTGTAATGTTATTCTGGTTTTGCCGCTAAAATGAGAAATAATTTTAGCGGCAAAACTCGAACTCAATGCCCGCTTTTATTTTCGAAAAAATCCGTCAACTCCTCTTGGACTACTCATTAATGAAGAGGAACTAATCTTTGTTTTATAGATCTTACTGTTTAATTTTTCACTGTTTCGCCCTGTTTCCATTTAACTTTCACAACTCTAAAAAGAGTGCACTGAAAAAATATTGTCGTGAGGCCAAAGAGTTCATGTCCTTAAAATAAGAATACAACTTTTGCTTAGCTTAGAAGACGTATTTCTCTAATATAAAGTTTTTTCCATGTTCAAAGGTCGATACTTTCAATGAAGTCGTGTTGTCGTTATAATTAAGTGATTTGACTTAAAAATGGGTATCATAACATGAAAGAACAAATTTTTGGACTAAGGTCAACTTGACTTTAATAATTCAGAAAAATTCTTTAAAATTAATGAAACTGTCTTTAAATTTATTGCATTTTTGCATCTTGACTACAAGGAAAAAATCTTTAAAAAATAGGATATGTTTTTCAATACTTTATTTTAAAGACATTTTTTACTTGAAACATAGCATAATTTCTACTGGAAGTCTTATTTTTAACGGACATTTTATAGTATATGAAAAAAAGCTGAAAAAGCGAAAAATTGAAATGTGCTTCGTAGAGTCAAGTACACAAAACCCTATTTAAAAGAGAATTGTGTATTAAAAGCATCCTTACTTTTATTCTCCGCTTCTTTGGTTCGGAATCAATACCAAAATTGTTAAAGTGGAGACACAATCTTTGGAACCGGACATGCTTTTTGTTCAGTGTATAGTGCCCTTTCGTTAGTTTTTATGAAGATCCCTTTAATTACCTTTGTTTGAATATTTTGACTTACTCGTCCTACGTTCCGATTTGTTTTGACGAAACAAAAAAATTGTGCCCGTAATGCGAAAATGATAAAAAAAACTCATGCTCCTTTTTTCAAATATATTTTATCTTGGTTCCGAATGAATTTTCTCTCCGAATACTCATTTTAATATTTTACTTAAGCATATACAATTTTTGGCGAAGTCTTATATCACAACATATATATGTTTACTCATAATATGTAAATTTATACTTGTTTATATCAGGGATCCGGAGCGGTCCATTTTTTTCGCTCCGCTCCCGCTCCGAAAAAAAACCGCTCCGCTCCGAGAAAAAAAAATCGCTCCGCTCCTCTTCGAGAAAATTATAGTACAAACATTGTATTATTTGTTCAATGGAGTTTTATTTTATTTAGAAAACTCGGGCGGTACATATATGGGAGCTATAGCTAAATCTGAACCGAATTCGATGATTTTTTGCACATATAGTTAGTGCTACAGAAGATTACATTTAGTCAACTTTGAGTAAGATCGGTTGATAAATAAGGGTTTTATGACCTAATTTGGCAAAATCGGACGATACATATATATGGGACCTATATCTAAATCTGAACCGATTTCGATGAAATTTTCAGACTTAAAGGGTGATACAGAAGATTATTTTGTGCTAAATTTGACGACGATCGGTTAGTAAAAAAGTGCAACGTGACCCCATTTGTCGAAATCGGGCAATACATATATACGGGAGCTATATCTAAATTTGATCCGATTTCTTCCAAATTCAATAGCGTTCGTCCTTGTGCCCAAAAAAACTCCCTGTACCAAACTTCATCAAAATCGGTTAATAATTGCGACCGGAATCCTGTGAACAACAAATACATGGACAGACGGACGGATGGACGGACGGACACCAAGCGCTAGATCGACTCAGGATTCTGAGTCAGGTGATTCTGAGTCGATCGGTATATATTTTATGGGGTCTAAAATCAATATTTCTGGTAGGCACATTTTTTGGCAGATCAAACTTATTATACCCTAACCACTATGTGGTTTAGCGTATAATGACTTTAAAACAATGTGTTGAAACATTTTATTAATTTTGAAGATTTTTTCAGAAATATTAAATCCATTTTGACTTCATTAAAAAGAATTTTTCATTCATGTTTAGATACACATTTTTATGTCGAATCACTTAGCTACAAGGACAAACGGACTTCATTGAAAAGTTTAGAGACTTCTTCTATTCTAAGCAAAATTCGTATTCGTATTTTAAGCATGTGAAATATTTGGCCTCCCGACAATATTATTTGCGGTGCACCATCTACTATTTAATATGTGATAGAAACCAAATTTATGAAAATGGACCAAAATGGACCAAATTCTGTTTGGTCCGACCGTCGGACTAAATTTAAAAATTAGAAATCTTTTGGACCAATTTTGGTCCGATCGGACCAAAACGGCAACGCTGATTGGAATTGAAAGTCTATACACAGAGTAGAAGTAACTACTCTCCGAAAGTTTTTCTTTTGTTTTGCAACAGACGTAGAGAAGAGGTTTTGTTCCATTTGTTTTGTTTTGTTATTGTTGGTTTTGTTCTTTAAGCATTGTTGTTGTTTTTTTTTTTTTATTTCAGCTTAAAACCATACATTGACTAAACTACAAGAGTAGAGGTTTTGTTATAAAGGGTGATTTGTTAAGGGCTTGATAACTTTAAAAAAAAAAACGCATAAAATTTGCAAAATCTCATCGGTTCTTTATTTGAAACGTTAGATTGGTCCATGACATTTACTTTTTGAAGATAATTTCATTTAAATGTTGACCGCGGCTGCGTCTTAGGTGGTCCATTCGGAAAGTCCAATTTTGGGCAACTTTTTCGAGCATTTCGGCCGGAATAGCCCGAATTTCTTCGGAAATGTTGTCTTCCAAAGCTGGAATAGTTGCTGGCTTATTTCTGTAGACTTTAGACTTGACGTAGCCCCACAAAAAATAGTCTAAAGGCGTCAAATCGCATGATCTTGGTGGCCAACTTACCGGTCCATTTCTTGAGATGAATTGTTCTCCGAAGTTTTCCCTCAAAATGGCCATAGAATCGCGAGCTGTGTGGCATGTAGCGCCATCTTGTTGAAACCACATGTCAACCAAGTTCAGTTCTTCCATTTTTGGCAACAAAAAGTTTGTTAGCATCGAACGATAGCGATCGCCATTCACCGTAACGTTGCGTCCAACAGCATCTTTGAAAAAATACGGTCCAATGATTCCACCAGCGTACAAACCACACCAAACAGTGCATTTTTCGGGATGCATGGGCAGTTCTTGAACGGCTTCTGGTTGCTCTTCACTCCAAATGCGGCAATTTTGCTTATTTACGTAGCCATTCAACCAGAAATGAGCCTCATCGCTGAACAAAATTTGTCGATAAAAAAGCGGATTTTCTGCCACTGATTTTGGTAATAAAATTCAATGATTTGCAAGCGTTGCTCGTTAGTAAGTCTATTCATGATGAAATGTCAAAGCATACTGAGCATCTTTCTCTTTGACACCATGTCTGAAATCCCACGTGATCTGTCAAATACTAATGCATGAAAATCCTAACCTCAAAAGAATCACCCTTTATTTGTAATGTGTGTGTGTGTTTATGTTTGCAACAACCTCCATTGAAATCAGTCCGTGGTATACCTACGAATATTCTTACTCAGATCTAGTGTTACCTAATTACGCTTTTTTCCCCCTTTATTGTAAAAATACATTTTCGAACTGCGTTTTTAAGAAATGTTCATTCTCAAAAAAGTAGATAACATGCAATAATACAAATGAAATCATTATTTTTCAATGTGAGAAAAAAATTAAAATAAATGTATATGCGCACATTTTTCAACCAAAATTGAAACTATCCATAATTTTAATTAAATTTTCGAGAACTAATATCAGAAATAAGAGAATGGTAGGATATAGTACAATAGTAAAGCAAATATGAATGTCCTTACACTGAAAAAAAAAGAATTTTTCTTAATTATTAAAGTCACGTTGACCTTACCTCAAAAATTTTATCTTTCATGTTATGATACACATTTTTAAGTAAAATCACTTAATTATAAGGACATTACAACTTCATTCAAAAGTTTATTGACTTTTGGACAAGAAAAAAAACTTTATTTTAGAGAAATGCGTCTTCCATGTTAAGCAAAATTTGCATTCTTATTCTAAGGACATGAAATCTTTGACTTCACGACAATATTTTTTTAAGTGTAGAAAACTAAAAAATTAAATATAAATAAGATCGTTTAATTGCATTTATTCGACGTTCATTACAAACATCTTTGTAGTAATACGTGATGAAATTGATCGAAAGTACTGTTGTTACTTTTACAACTCATACTAGAGATATATTTTGACATTTGCCGTTTTTGAAAACAATTACTAAACAAACGTTGTGGTTTCCCCAATGTACGTACGTACAAAAATACACAGTGTAATTTCAAAGTTACACATTTCATTCAAGTAATATTTTATTCGGAGCGGAGCGGTTTTTCATTTGGAAACCGCTCCGCTCCGGATTTTAGAAATGCCGCTCCCGCTCCGGCAAAAAAAGGGCTTGCTCCGCTCCGCTCCGGATCCCTGGTTTATATTCACACGTAGTATTTTTCCTATATTTACTGAAATTTTCTTTGTGTATATATATTTGTAATGCGCCAATTGGTTACTTTCATTATTTTACTTCCAGCATATACTTTGTCTCTCTTTCTAAACACATATATGTTTATGGGCTATTTCTAAATTAATATATGTTTGAATCCAAGCATATTATATTTACAAACATTTTATGTCCCAAACATTATATGTTCTAACATATTAACATATATGTCCCAAACATATTATGCTAGTTTATGAACATTATATGTTTGCACTCAAAAATATTGTGTTTAAAAATTTGAGTTCCAAACATATAATGTTTATACCCAAACATATGAAAAACAGTCTTTTTTCGTCCGTGTACAAATTATGGACATACAATGTTCCTACGACTACTCCTTAACAATTTTTTTTTTGCAATTTTATTTGTTTCTTCGTTTTTCGTAATCCAAGCATTTTAAAATGTTTAGTGACTTTTCAAGTAAATTGATGTTTTTTTATTATTATGTGTAGGTTCTTGTAAACAAGAATGTACAGTGAGTTACAGTGAAAATGCCCCACCAGAGTAAATGTAAATATTTCGAAATTTTATCTCATATTTGGCCAATCAGAGATCCAAATGTTCGTTTTCTCTTAGGTAAATCTAATTAATAACAATATTTGGTGAGTATAAAGTTCAGGTTTCAGCTATAAATTATTGGAATCAGACATTTAAGAGAAATGTCAGAAATATCATGCCACAGTGAAAATGACCCACCAAAATAAATGGCAAAAATATAACGGTTTTCTTCCAGCATTTCATCACATTTGCTTTTACCTGTTACATTACAATGTTCTTAGAATATTAAAAGTGCAAACACGCAACAAAGTGGTCGATTAAAATTTTCTTAATAAAAAGATAAAACAATCGAAAGATGGGACCTCACACTTCGTTTGAGATGCGAAATTTAATAATAAATCATTTAAAAAACGGCGTAATTCAAAGGCGAATTATAGAAATGGTTCAAGTCCCTCGTGGAACCATTAAAAATATAATTAAAAGGTACACAGAAAAAAAAGTGTCTCGTAAATTTAAGAAGATTTTTACAATAATTTATTGCAAGAATTTTCCAGAATTTTAGTTCATTTTTCGTATCTTCAACGAAAATTAACTACTCGAAAGGAAATTTTACAAATTCTAAGTAGCAATCGTTTAATTCATGGCCTACAAAATACGATGGAAATTTCCTTAAAAAATTTCTTAACTGGTAGTTAAAAATTCGTTTGTCATGCTATAAAACTACTTGTGAAATGTAAAGTACTTTCTAAATAATAAGTGCAATTTACTATAAGATTTTTTTGTATGATCAAATATTTTTTTACGAAAAATTAACTTGAAAGTGGATAGCAATTTCTTACTGACAATTCCTATAGTTAATAATTGTTGGTAAAAAATTACCCAATGAAATATTTTTAGTTCACATGTAATTAAATTTATAGACATTTTCTTCAAAAATGGTAGATAACATTTCATTAAAATTTTGCAAATTTTAAGTTAAACGTTTCATCGTTCATAAACTGGTGTGCCTTCACGAATATTATTCTTAGAGTAAATTGTCAGCAGATGCGATGAACTAATGCATAGTACAAAGATCTTTATCGGAATAGTGGAATGTGATTAATGTAAAGATGATGTTACTTGAGTTTTGTTGTGTACAAAGACAATAAACTTGAGGAAGATAGGAAATTGGCTTGCGTCATACCAAATGTTGCATTTACCATGTTAGTTCCATACATGTTCGTATTTTTTTTATTTGTTTTTCGTTTTTATTTTTTAAATGAAAAACTTAATTTTCTTAATGAAACACCGAAAAAAAGTTTACTATTTTTTATGAAAAATGAACTAACCCATAGTAAGAATGACCATGATTTGGCGCCAAAGATTTTTTTCATCTAGATAAGTTCATGATTTTCTTATAACTTAGTTCATGTATTGCATCGTATTTTAGTTCATTATTACTATGCTGTGGGAAGAATATACTTAAACTCATTCAAAATATTCCTGCTATCCGGAAAAATTAACATTTTTTGGGAAACCTGTATTAAGAAATTGGTTTGAAATAAACTATTTGTCAGTATAATTTTCTAAAAAGTAGGGAAATTGAGGAATCAAAGGTACAACAAGCCTGTATACAACTAAGAAATTTTTCGTACAAAACAAATCAATTTTCTATAACGACCAGTATTTTATTTCAAAAAATTATTATTATATTACACAAAACTATGGCTTATGATATATAATAAAGGACATATTTTTATTAGTACGTTGGATGCAGTTACTTGTCGGTAGTTAGTAATTGCTTCTTCAAAAGAGTAATATTCTATGTTATTAGGACTAAACTAATTAATTTAAATTTCCATGTTTTCTATCCATATGAAAGATATATGTGGCATAAGTTACTAAAGGGTGATTTGTTAAGAGCTTGATAACTTTTTAAAAAAAAAACGCATAAAATTTGCAAAATCTCATCGGTTCTTTATTTGAAACGTTAGATTGGTCCATGACATTTACTTTTTGAAGATAATTTCATTTAAATGTTGACCGCGGCTGCGTCTTAGGTGGTCCATTCGGAAAGTCCAATTTTGGGCAACTTTTTCGAGCATTTCGGCCGGAATAGCCCGAATTTCTTCGGAAATGTTGTCTTCCAAAGCTGGAATAGTTGCTGGCTTATTTCTGTAGACTTTAGACTTGACGTAGCCCCACAAAAAATAGTCTAAAGGCGTCAAATCGCATGATCTTGGTGGCCAACTTACCGGTCCATTTCTTGAGATGAATTGTTCTCCGAAGTTTTCCCTCAAAATGGCCATAGAATCGCGAGCTGTGTGGCATGTAGCGCCATCTTGTTGAAACCACATGTCAACCAAGTTCAGTTCTTCCATTTTTGGCAACAAAAAGTTTGTTAGCATCGAACGATAGCGATCGCCATTCACCGTAACGTTGCGTCCAACAGCATCTTTGAAAAAATACGGTCCAATGATTCCACCAGCGTACAAACCACACCAAACAGTGCATTTTTCGGGATGCATGGGCAGTTCTTGAACGGCTTCTGGTTGCTCTTCACTCCAAATGCGGCAATTTTGCTTATTTACGTAGCCATTCAACCAGAAATGAGCCTCATCGCTGAACAAAATTTGTCGATAAAAAAGCGGATTTTCTGCCACTGATTTTGGTAATAAAATTCAATGATTTGCAAGCGTTGCTCGTTAGTAAGTCTATTCATGATGAAATGTCAAAGCATACTGAGCATCTTTCTCTTTGACACCATGTCTGAAATCCCACGTGATCTGTCAAATACTAATGCATGAAAATCCTAACCTCAAAAGAATCACCCTTTATATTCATTGAATAGTTGTCCAATTTCATCGATTTTGGCTAACTTTTGTTGGACGGATTTGTCTTATAAGCATCTGAAATTGCAAAGTTATACAAAATATAAGCAAAATATTATCAAATTCTATCGTTCATATTGATTTTTAACTTACGGTTTTCAAGAGTATTTCCTAGATCCAATAAGGATATCAGCTTAGTTAGCATTAAAAAGTAAGAATATTCCAAAAATTACCATTACAAGGCTTGTCTACCTGTAAGTGAAAATAATTATTTTTAATAAATTGAAATTTTGGTTTTATAAAAAACGGACAAAATAGCGTTTATACTCATAGAAAAACTTACCACATTGAAAAATGCATCCAGTAGGTACATTATTGGAATCATATCCATGGACTAATGGGACATTTTTGAAATTATTCTCAGAATATATTTGAAATAAAAAATATTATGAAATTAGACATAATTTCCACTTGTCAGTATAGCATTTAGTATTTAAGGTGGATATTAAGTTCGAGTTTAGCGGCTAAAATCGCAATTTTCATGATAAGTTTTCTTTAATAATCCATTATAAAAAAATAATTTTTATAAAAAAACTTGCTTTTGGCTATTCTCCATCAAGTTATATTTAAATTTGTATCGAAGTCGTATAATTTTATACTTTTCTTAGTGATTTATTTTTAGTTTTAGCGGCTAAACTCGAACTTAGTACTCACCTGTAGGAATTGCTGTAACATAAAAAATATAGAAAAACATGGTTGCATCTCCAACCTGTGAACCAGATGTAGAATAAATATAGATTTTCCTATTACCACTTATGTTGTATATTTTTTATGTAAATCAATTAAAAATCCGCAATAATTTTAAACTATTAACATAAATATAAAGTTCCTTAATCTGTTATTTATCATTATTTTATTTATCGATAAAAAGCATTTTTGATTTCTCTAACATCACATCATTTACTTCTCAGTTTCTAAAATGCTTCGAAATAAATGTGTATTCATTAATAAACACCAATACCGCACGTACAATTTTGCAAAATTAAAACCACGTGTGCACTTCATAAATTCATTAACAGAACTGAATGCAGCAATAAAACTCAAAGACACACACTGTTAGAAAAATATGTTTTTCATATGTTCCTATATAAACAAAATGTGTTTCGGGCACGATTTTAAACCACAATATATTTAAGTGCGAACATGTAATTTTCCTAAACTAACACTAAATGTTTGGGACATCTATGTTAATATGTTAGAATATATTATGTTTGGGGCATGAATGTTTCATAAAAATCATATGTGTGAATACAAACATATATAAATTTACAAATTTCAACTAAACATACATATGTTGTGATATTTTATTCAAAGCGACAGAGAGAGTATAGAGAGAAATAGAGATGGAAACCGGGAGAGTTGACGAAAGATATCAATATAACACAGCAAAAGAGTCAAAAGAGAACAATTTCTGTGAAACCGCTTGTATGTTGTTTCGGAAAACTGTTTTATGATAAGGCCAAAAATTTGATATGTTTAAGTCTAAATATTATTTAATTTGAATAAAGAGAATATACATTCTGAACCAAGAGAATAGACATTTGAAAAACAAACAGCTTATGTTTTCGCCTTGAGAGCAGCATTTTATGTATGTGTGGACATGTGTTTTGTTTATCATTTTGGCATTATTTTTTTCTTGGTTCGTTAAAAGAAATCAGGGGTCTTCATAAAAATAACGAAAGGGCACTATACTCTTTTTAGAGTTGGGACGGTAAAATGAAATAAGGAGGAAATAGTGAAAAATTACACAGTAAAATGTAAAAAAACAAAGTTTAGTTTCACTTTATTAAAAAGTAGTCCACGAGGAGTTGACGGACACCATCAAATATAAAAGCGGGCATTAAGTTCGACTTTTACAGCTAAAACAATTTAAAAAGTTTATTTTCTTTAAAATGAATTATTAAAGAAAAATAAAAGGAATTTTAGAGCGATGGTGTTAAATGCTAGTAAAAAACTGTTCACTCCTAAATAAATGTATGTTTATATTATAAAATTATGTATGTATGTTTATACTCGACTCCACGTTCTTCTTTTGTTAGTTTTTGAATTCCTTCCAAATTTTAAAGTTTTGTACAAAAACAGTTTTTTATTACAAGATTGTTATTTTTGCAATAAAAAATAATATTTTATCCAAAAATCATTCAATTTCGTTTATATCAAGCACTGTTACTGACTATAAATCTTTAATAACGCACATTTCGATGTTTCATTTAAAAAAATTAATATAGTATAAATATAAATGTGTAAATTAAAAAATAAAAAATTTCGGTCGGAGCAGGGATTGAACCCACGACCCTTTGCATGCAAGGCAGACATGCTAACCACTGCTCCACGTGGCAAACAAATGTATGTTTCTGTTAAATAATGTTATGTTTGCATGGGCTCGTGGGCGCTGCAAACTATGCTATATAAATGTAACTTAAAACGATAATTATCTACTGGTGACTATAACAGCTACGTAGCCCAGTGGATAGTGTGTTGGCTTACAAACTGTATGGTCCTCGGTTCGATTCTCCGTGCAGGCGAAAGGTAAAATTTAAAAAATTTATAAAAGTGAATAATTTCTTCAACATTATTTGTATTACAGAGAAAGGTGCCAATAACTAAAAAATTTCGTGGAAGTGAAAATTACGAGTATGTTAGGGAATGCACAATCGTGTTTGGGAAAAATTCTTCCAAGCATATAATATTTTTGGCTCAAAATGCTTCCAAACATATAATATGTTCACATAAAACAAACATATTAATGTTTCGGCAGTATGCAATAATATATGTGCTTCCTGCAAAATATGTTTGGAACATATGATAAAGAAGCGATTTTTTTTGAGGGTGCAAATAGTCATAATACATACCTGCCGTAAAGAAAAACAACTCCACACACACACACACACGATCCCTTTCTGATCTCGCTATTGCAAGAAAACAACTCTCACCACAAACGATACAAACAACACACAAGGAACATTCCATCAAAGACAATAAACTTGAGGAAGAAAGGAAATTGGCTTGCGTCATACCAAATGTTGCATTTACCATGTTTGTAATTTTTTAATTTGTTTTTCGTTTTTATTTTTTAAACGAAAAACTTAATTTTCTTAATGAAACAATGTTAAATTTTAGGCAATAACAAAAAAAATTATGTTTTCCCGTCTATGGAAATTTATTTCGTGCACTTAATTTCTTTTTATTTGCATTTTAATGCTATGTGAATACTTGTCGTATACGCGTTTGGTTCGAGTATGAAACTAACACTGTAAATGGTTTGATCTCCTCAGTAGTCAATTTCCTATCTTCCTAGAGTTTATTGTCTTTGCATTCCATTGTCTCTAGGTTAGGTTAGGTTAGGTTATGTGGCAGCCCGATGTATCAGGCTCACTTAGACTATTCAGTCCATTGTGATACCACAGTGGTGAACTTCTCTCTTATCACTGAGTGCTGCCCGATTCCATGTTAAGCTCAATGACAAGGGACCTCCTTTTTATAGCCGAGTCCGAACGGCGTTCCACATTCCAGTGAAACCACTTAGAGAAGCTTTGAAACCCTCAGAAATGTCACCTGCATTACTGAGGTGGGATAATCCACCGCTGAAAAACTTTTTGGTGTTCGGTCGTAGCAGGAATCGAACCCACGACCTTGTGTATGCAAGGCGGGCATGCTAACCATTGCACCACGGTGGCTCCCAATTTTGTCTCTAGAATCAAAACAACCAACAACAGCATAAATGACGCAATAACAAATATAAACAATCATACGAAATATACACAAAAAGTCTCTTAAAAACTCCCTCACAAGATGCACTCACATTTTCCAGTAGCAACTTTATTGATTAGTTGGAATTCTATCTATAAGTCAAAGTAAAATATATACCAAATCTATGGGGAATCTATAAAAAATTATATACACCCGTCAATGATTATATTAACTACTTTTTATTCTACTTTAACTAACATTTTCAATGTGAGTAAGAACACTCCAACATATAATAAAAAGGGAAATAATCTGTAGGTAGTCATAGTACGAATCGGTAATGTCGTTAAGTTAATTTTTGCTACAAAATTTTTTTCCATACAAAATTTTTTCTTAGTAAATTGTCCACATTTCGTAGTAAGATTTTTATATTGTCCCTGAATTTTTATAACAGAATCAACGATGCATTAACTACTGTGTTGGAAATTTATTTAAGGAAAAATCCTTCCCATTTCGTAGTTAGTGAACTAAAAATCATTTACTGAATTTTTACAAGTTTTCCTTTAGCTAAGTTAATTTTCGTTGTGGTTACGAAAAATGAACTATATTACAGTAAATTTGTTGAACTATGTGAAAGTTAAAATGGTCCTTAAATTTACAAGACACTTTTTTTTCTGTGAACAATGTTACATTTTTGGCAGCAACAAAAAAATTACATTTTCCCGTTTAAGGAATTTTTTTTCGTGCACTTCATTTCTTTTTATTTGCATTTTAATGCTATGTCAATACTTGTCGTATACGCGTTTGGTTCGAGTATGAAACTAACACGGTAAATGGTTTGATCTCCTCAGTAGCCAATTTCTTATCTTCTTAAAGTTTATTGTATTTGGTTGTGTATACATGAGCGTGGGGTTGTTTTTATTTTTGTTCATTTAGTGGTTTGTGTGTGTGTGTTTGTTATTCGTGGATGGTTTATTTGGCTGGATGAGGTGTTGTTTTCAATAAAGGCACATGTGTTTTTGTTGTTGTAGGAATGTTTTGGCTTTGCTTGGTTTTGTTTGGCATCTTTCAAGCAGGTATGCAACAAAGGAATATAAAGGCATGGAATATTATGGATTTTTGAGACATATATTGGTGTTTGTTTGTTAAACCTTTTAAATGAAAGTTATTAATATTTTATCGGTGGTTTAGAAAAAAGTTATTAAGAATATTTAGTAAAATATGTTGAAATTGAAAGTGTATTGAAATTTTCATTATTCAATGTAAAAAATTAATATTCAATTCCAGATGAATTTGGAAAATGTTTGTTATATCTCTGCGTATAGTTTAGTCATAAATTGGTAAGTATTTTTTTAATATGGCTTTCTTTTAAAAAGAATATTTTTTTATGTATTTTATTATTTGTTAATTAATTTTTTGGAAAGCAGTTTAATGTTTTCTTTGTTGTAAAAGCAATATTTAATTTCAGAGCAACTACAGATGGATTCGAACAAATTTAAAAAATAGAGAATTGGTAAGTTTTCTTTTAAAAATTGGCTTTCTTTCAACTAGAATATTTACGTTTTTATGACCTCTTTATCATCAAAATTACAGGTTTTTAATACCTTATTTTAGTATTTCTTTAACCAATTTTTTTGGAAACCAATGTAATATTTTTAATGTAAAAAACAAATATTTAAATTCAGAATAACCTCTTGGAAACATTTTTAGTACTCCTTTGATTGTAATAAGTGAATTGGTAAGGATTCTTTAACTTTCTTTTAACCCTGTACAGTCATCCTTATATTTTGTACATTAACGTCATCCTTCGTCATTTTTACTACGCCTCATTTCAAGACGCTATAATTTTCATCGTGAGCGAAAAAGTGAACCAAACTTGAATTTATTTTCTTATTCAATTTGGTTTTAAGTAGTATAAAACAAAAATTCATAAAACGGTCGAATTAGTATAACTTAAACTTACCATTTCCCAATAGACTAAAATGCATTTTAAATCGAAAGTTAAATTACGTGTCGTCATTTTGACGAATGATGACTTTCTAGGGTTAACCATAATATTTTTATGCATATTATTATTTTTTTTCATTAGATTCTTTGGAAACCTATTTAATAATTTTAATTAATGTAAATAATAAATATTTAATTTCAGAGTAACACTAATAAATTTGGAAAACTTTTTATATTTCCCCTCAGCGTACAATTTAATAGAGAATTGGTAAGTTTTATATTAAAACTTTGTCTTTCTTTCAACTATAATATTTATTTTATTATATCCTTCACAACGATAACAACACAGTTTTATGAGTTTATATAGAATACTTCATTATTTCTCTAATTGTTTCAGGTACAAATTTTATAAGATACGTTTTCCAAAGAAAATTTGAATTCCTGACACCATTTGATAAAATGCCCCCAAATATGGTAAGTTGCAAGCTAAAATGAAGAATTAAAAAATTATATTTCATTACATGGTGTTCATTTTTAACAATTTTCATTATTGCTTCCATTTTTTTTCCACCAAGATATGTTAAAGAAATACCTACGATGAATAAAAAAAGGATAAGTCAAAATGTCCAAACAGCGAGTTCAAATGAACTACTCTCTGTTCCACGTGATCATAATTTTTATTCACCAAAAACATTGTATTAAGAACTTTCATCATAAGTTTTTATAATAAAGTACTTTTGCTTAAAGAAAGTTTAATTTTAATGTATGAAAATTTTCATAATAATAAAACGGTTTGTTGTTCCTTTAATTATTTAATTTCTCTGTACTGTGGAAGGATTGATTTAAAAATAGTTTAGTTGCCAACATTTTAAAGAGACTGTTAACCAATTTTTATTATCGGGTTTCCCACAAAATAAGCAAGTAAACCAAACTAATATTGACTTTTTAACTTGGTAGGGGTATATAAATCTTATGGTGTTGTAAAAATCAACTAAAATATAATGTTATAGATGAACTAAAATTTAAGAGAATTATAAACTAGAAAAGTTGAAAAAAATCTTAAGGGCTAAATCATGGTCAATATTACTACAGTTTAGTTCATTTTGCAATGGAAAAGGGTTCACTGTTTTTTCAGTGTATACCGATGAAAATCGGATCATTGATAAGCCGAGATCCAGTTCAAAAAAACTGTTTTCTGATAGAGATGAACGCTGGATAGTAAATAAATGTCGATCTAACCCCAAACTAAGTGCTCCAAATATTCGAGATTTGGTGGCCAAACATCTCCAAGTGAATTGCCATGCAGAAATAGTTCTCCACAGATCAGGATTACATGGACGAATTGCAAGAAAGAAACCGTTAGTAAGTGCTAAGAATAAGAGAGACCGATTACTATTTGCCCATGCGTATACAGCAAAGGAATTTTCGTTTTGGAAAGATGTTCTATTCGTAGATGAGTCCAAATTCAACCCTTTTTTGTCAGATGGTAGAAGAAATGTGTGGAGAAAAGCAAACGAAGAAACGGCCAACTGTTAAACACGGCGGAGGGCATGTGATGGTTTTGGGTTCTTGGTCTGCTATTTAATCAAATCTAATTATTTAATCAAATCCGAATAAAAACCAATTAAAAAATGATTGATATTCGTTACGTTTCCAATTAAAATATTAATTGATTCAATCAATTTGTTAATCAATTCGGAAATAATTTTCAATTACAAACGTGATTGAAATTTTTTCCGTTTCCAATTACACATGTGATTGATCCAATCACCTTTGTGATTGAAAGTGAATAATTTTGAGCAATGGAAAGAGCGAAAAGAGAACAAGAGAATGGGTATTTATTCAACAATGTATGATGGAGAGATCAGTCTGTGGAAGTAACTCGTAACGAACGGTTGGATTTTTGTTTTTCGCGTAAATTGAAAAACATGATTGGCGACATTCTGCCTGCTGCATTCAAAATGTGTGCATAAATATTTTGAACGCAACAACAAATCATAGCAAAGGGTTGAAATAAATAAAGTGTGCAACAACAAACGGACACGTGGTAAAGGTTTGAAAAAAATATATGACAGAACGCATTTGAAACTACCTGTGTTTGTGTTTTGTGGTATTGTAAAAATGGAAAACAATCTACGTTTATTGAAGGTAAAAAATTGTGAAATGTGAATACCATTTTCCATTGAAGCCTGTTTACATTAAACGGACTAAAATAATATATTTTTTATTCATTTCTTTTAGTGACCAATTTTATTTCGTGAAATTGACCAATCAATCCCATCAACTCCATCATGTTATCAAATATATAATAATATGTTTGCAATAAAAAAGTGGGTACCGAATTGATCTTTTAAAATTATAAATTTTTTTCACTCCTAGTTTTCTTAAAACCAAGAGCGATATGGGTTTGTTGGAAGATTCACCTTGAAGTTGCGAAGTAGCGTTGGCGTTAAATTGCATTTTTGTTTTACCTGTCTTTTTCAGTTTGAACGCAAGTAGAGAGCAGTATATCTGGTATATAAACTAATGAGCTGAATTATGTAATGGTAAAAAGTTCTTTCTTTTGGATTTAAAAATATGAAAAATATCCGATAATAATAAAAATATGTATTTTCCATTTATATTTTTTTCTATTTCCAGAATTTGCAAAGTATCATCAATATAATACCAAATATTACATTGCTTTCCCATTATTTTTGTCTTTGATTGGTTCAAATTTTAATAGACGATTTTAATGTGTGGAAATTTGGGAAAGGAATTGTTACTAAACTTAAATTACCGAGCTCCTTAATACACCTTTTTATGCTAAAAGACTACAACTGCAAAAGAAGATTTGTCATTCCGTTTGTAACACATCGAAATATTGCTCTAAGACCCCATAAAGTATATATATTCTGGGTCGTGGTGAAATTCTGAGTCGATCTAAGCATGTCCGTCCGTCCGTCCGTCCGTCTGTTGAAATCACGCTAACTTCCGAACGAAACAAGCTATCGACTTGAAACTTGGCACAAGTAGTTGTTATCGATGTAGGTCGGATGGTATTGAAAATGGACCATATCGGTCCACTTTTACGTATAGCCCCCATATAAAGGGACCCTCAGATTTGGCTTGTGGAGCCTCTAACAGAAGCATATTTCATCCGATCCGTCTAAAATGTGGTACATGGTGTTGGTATATGGTCTCTAACAACCATACAAAAATTGGTCGACATCGGTCTATAATTATATATAGCCCCCATATAAACCGATCCCCAGATTTGGCTTGTGGAGCCTCTAAGAGAAGCATATTTAATCTGATCCGGCTGAAATTTGGTACATGGTGTTAGTAGATGGTCTCTAACAATCATGCAAAAATTGGTCGACATCGGTCCATAATTATATATAGCCCCCATATAAACCGATCCCCAGGTTTGGGTCGCGGAGCCTCAAAGAGAAGCATATTTCATCCGATCCGGCTGAAATTTGGTACATGATGTTGGTATATGGTCTCTAACAACCATGCAAAAATGGGTCGATATCGGTCCTTAATTATATATAGCCCCCATATAAACCGATCTCCCGATTTGGTTTGTGGAGCCTCAAAGAGAAGCAAATTGCATCCGATCCGGCTGAAATTTGGTACATGGTATTGGTATATGGTCTCTAGCAACCGTGCAAAAATTGGTCCATATCGGTCCATAATTATATATAGCGCACATATAAACCGATCCCCAGATTTGGGTTGCGGAGCCTCTAAGAGAAGCAAATTTCATCCGATCCGGCTGAAATTCGGTACATGGTATTGGTACATGGTCTCTAGCAACCGTGCAAAAATTGGTCCATATCGGTCCATAATTATATATAGCCCCCATATAAAACTTTCTCCAGATTTGACCTCCGGAGCCTCTTGGAGGAACAAAATTCATCCGATCCGGTTCAAATTAGGAACGTGGTGTTAGTATATGGTCACTAACAACCATACCAAAATTGGTCCAATCACACAAAAATTGGTCCATATCGGTTCATAATCATGGTTGCCACTAGAGCCAAAAATAATCTACCAAAATTTTATTTCTATAGAAAATTTTGTCAAAATTTTATTTCTAGAGAAAATTTTGTTAAAATTTTATTCGGTTCATAATAAAATTTTCATCATTGCCAAAATTTTATTTCTATAGAAAATTTTGTTCAAATTTTATTCGGTTCATAATCATGGTTGCCACTCGAGCCAAAAATAATCTGCCAAGATTTTATTTCTATAGAAAATTTTGTCAAAAGTTTATTTCTATAGAAAATTTTGTTAAAATTTTATTTCTGTAGACATTTTTGTCAAAATTTTCTTTCTATAGAAAATTTTTATTTCTATAGACATTTTGTGAAAATTTTATTTCTATAGAAAATTTTGTTAAAATTTTATTTCTGTAGAAAATTTTGTCAAAATTTTATGTCTACTTTGTCAAACTGAATTATATACGTATTGGATCGATCTTTTTTGATTTAATATATACCACGTATGGCCTTACATACAATTTAGAAGATGGTGTTAGGAGGTTTTAAGATACCTTGCCATCGGCAAGCGTTACCGCAACTTAAGTAATTCGATTCTGGATGACAGTGTTTAGAAGAAGTTTCTACGCAATCCATGATGGAGGGTACATAAGCTTCGGCCTGGCCGAACTTACGGCCGTATATACTTGTTTTTTTTTTTATTTTCTATAGTCTATACACCCTCAAAAAAAATCGCTTCTCTAACATATGTTCCAAACATATTTTGCAGGAAGCACATATATTATTGGATACCGCCGAAACATTAATATGTTTATTTTATGTGAGCATATTATATGTTTGGAAGCATTTTGAGTCCAAAAATAGTATATGCTTGGAAGAATTCCCCAAAGAAGATTATGTTCATTCCCTCACATAATTTTCACTTCCACGAAATTTTTGAGTTCTTCGCATCTTTTTCTGTAATACAAATATGCTGTTTTTTTCAAATGTCTAAATATTCTCTTGGCTCCGAATGTCTATTCTCTTTATTCCGAATACTCATTCTACTATTCCAATTAAATAATATTTAGACTTAAGCATACCAAATTTTTGGCCTTATTATAAAACAGTTTTCCGAAACAACATACAATCGGTTTCACAGAAATTGCTCCCATTTCATTCTCTCACTGTGTTATGTTGATAACTTTTTATTCAACCCTCCCGGTTTCCATATCTATTTCTTTCTCTATACTAACTCTTTCTCTGTCGCTCTCTGAATAAAGTATCACAACATATATATGTTTACTCGAAATTTGTAAATTTATAAAGGGTGATTCTTTTGAGGTTAGGATTTTCATGCATTAGTATTTGACAGATCACGTGGGATTTCAGACATGGTGTCAAAGAGAAAGATGCTCAGTATGCTTTGACATTTCATCATGAATAGACTTACGATCTGCCACAACGTCGAATTTTCAGTGAATGGGCCCTAGAAAAGTTGGCAGAAAATCCGCTTTTTTATCGACAAATTTTGTTCAGCGATGAGGCTCATTTCTGGTTGAATGGCTACGTAAATAAGCAAAATTGCCGCATTTGGAGTGAAGAGCAACCAGAAGCCGTTCAAGAACTGCCCATGCATCCCGAAAAATGCACTGTTTGGTGTGGTTTGTACGCTGGTGGAATCATTGGACCGTATTTTTTCAAAGATGCTGTTGGACGCAACGTTACGGTGAATGGCGATCGCTATCGTTCGATGCTAACAAACTTTTTGTTGCCAAAAATGGAAGAACTGAACTTGGTTGACATGTGGTTTCAACAAGATGGCGCTACATGCCACACAGCTCGCGATTCTATGGCCATTTTGAGGGAAAACTTCGGAGAACAATTCATCTCAAGAAATGGACCGGTAAGTTGGCCACCAAGATCATGCGATTTGACGCCTTTAGACTATTTTTTGTGGGGCTACGTCAAGTCTAAAGTCTACAGAAATAAGCCAGCAACTATTCCAGCTTTGGAAGACAACATTTCCGAAGAAATTCGGGCTATTCCGGCCGAAATGCTCGAAAAAGTTGCCCAAAATTGGACTTTCCGAATGGACCACCTAAGACGCAGCCGCGGTCAACATTTAAATGAAATTATCTTCAAAAAGTAAATGTCATGGACCAATCTAACGTTTCAAATAAAGAACCGATGAGATTTTGCAAATTTTATGCGTTTTTTTTTTTTAAAAAGTTATCAAGCTCTTAACAAATCACCCTTTATATGTTTACATTCACACATATTATTTTTATGAAACATTCATGCCCCAAACATAATATATTCTAACATATTAACATATGTGTCCCAAACATTTTGTGTTAGTTTAGGAACATTACATGTTTGCACTTAAATATATTGTGTTTAAAAATTGTCGGAACATATGAAAAACATATTTTTCTAACAGTGTAGATTACAATATCCTTACAGACTAAAATATAAACGTTATGGATACATATTTACAAATTCTAGATTTATTGATAACATAATTCATTCATTCAAATATAGTATAATTTTACGCTTTAAAGAGCATCTATTTTCAGAAAGATCAATAAGGTGGTAGTACTTGTTGAAATCATAAAAGAGAAGACGAAGAGAGTCATGGTTAGCATAGTCTCTCTGAAAGTATTGAATAGCCAATAACGTAAAGTTTCATATTGGTCTTAATGGAATATTAAAATATATACGACTTAAAATGAATTCCGAGATAATCGTACCCTTTAAAATGTTCATGATAAAGGTTACATTTTAACAAAGGTTACATGTTTAAAAAAATTAACTTTTAATTGAACAAAATTAAATTCGAATTATTCTGTTTACTTTCAGAAATACTAATTTAGCTTACAGGCTGCTGAATTATTGGAAATCTAGGCGCATCTACATATTAGAAGGAACATGCTAACATGGTTATTATTATAAGGAAGATAATGATTTATATAATTTATTTTTTCACCCCATAGTTGTTATTGATAGTAGTTGTATTTGTAAGTTATGTTAGAACAAAACACAAATGACAAAAACCAAATTTATTTGTCTATTGCATAATTCAAAAAATAATAAAATATTTAATATGTTTTATAAGAAACACATATTTTCTTTTATTTCAAAAGAAAAAAACTAAATACGATTTTGGGTTCGCAATATATACATTTTTTGATCGAAATTTATAGCCAATTTCAATTAATTATTTAATTGAATGTATCAAATAGTTGATTGATTTTTGTCGCGAAATTAATTAAAATTTTAATTGATTCAATTAAAACTGTGATTGAATTTTATGTTAAAAATCAATCACGTTTTTAATTGATTCAATCACACAATTAATTGATTCCGTGACAAAAGTCAATTAAATTTTTAATTGAAAATCGTGTTGGTTTTCTATCAAAATGGGTGATTGATACTATAATTTTCGTGATTGAAGACATTTCAATTAAAAAAATGATTAAATCCGTGATTTTCGTGATTGAAATCAAAAAAAAAATGTTTGTGTGTAGCTGATTTAATTTTTACCAAGACAACGACCCAAAACATACAGCTCATGTTGTAAAAGAGTGGTTGCTTTATAATTGTCCGCGTGTCATAAAAACTCCATCCCAGTCTCCGGACTTCAATATAATAGAAAATTTGTGGTATAAACTTGAATTGGAAATTCGAAAATATCATATATCCTGCAAGGAAGACTTGAAGAGAGCACTAGTGGAAGAATGGCAAAAAATAAGCCCTTCTTACACAACAAAATTGGTAGAATCCATGCCATGACGCTTAAAATCAGTCATTAAACAAAAAGGATTTTCCACTAACTATTAGATATAATTTATTGAATTAAAATATTTAGTTAAACATTTTGGGTCATTTTCACTGTTGCGTGAGTTTTTTTTGTTTCCCTTAAAAACATTTTTGTTTTATGAATTGATAGCATTTTAAGGTCTTTCTAATATTATATTTAGTTTGTATTTATCTATATTTTAAGAAAATAAAAGAAATTGAAATATATATTTGCAAGAAAATGAGGTTTTCATTCTAACAACTAAATTTGTGTGGGTGGGCCATTTTCACTGTGACTCACTGTAGGTGAAGTATGTTGTGGATCAGAGAATTAAAAAGAGTACTTATAAGGGGATTATATCTGAATACTTACTTATTTTGTATTGAATATGAATAGAACAAATATTTGATCAATGCACATATTCAACACACCAATCTATTCCACCACCATTAATTGCAAAACTCTCTATTATATTCTCTGCTTCCCATACTTTGTACCTACACTTGGAACATATTTAAATTTTAATACAGCATTCATTATTGATGTCAGTCTAGCAATACCGTGGTATGGTAGTTGTTTAAGTATCTCTGCTTTTATTAGATCGTACCCATCAGATTTCTTATTTTTTTAATTTTTACACTTCATTCCACATTTCTTTAAATGTGATCTTTTCAAATTCAGCAATGTTTGTCAGTGTCTCTCTGCTTCTACACACAAAAAAAAATTTTTTTGATTTCAATCACGAAAATCGCGGATTCAATCATTTTTTTAATTGAAATGTCTTCAATCACGAAAATGATAGTATCAATCACCCATTTTGATTGAAAACCAACACGATTTTTAATTAAAAATTTAGTTGACTTTTGTCACGGAATCAATTAATTGTGTGATTGAATCAATTAAAAACGTGATTGATTTTTAACACAAAATTCAATCACAGATTTACTTGAATCAATTAAAATTTTAATTAATTTCGCGACAAAAATCAATCAACTATTTGATTCATTCAATTAAATAAATAATTGAAATTGGCTATAAATTTCGATCAAAAAATTTATATATTGCGACCCCAAAATCGTATTTAGTTTTATTTGAAATAAAAGAAAATATGTGTTTCTTATAAAACATATTTAATATTTTATTATTTTTTGAATTATGCAATAGGCAAATAAATTTGGTTCTTGTCATTTGTGTTTTGTTCTAACATAACTTAAAAATACAATTACTATCAATAACATCTATAGGGTGAAACAATTAATTATATAAATCATTATCTTCCTTAAATTAATAACCATGTTAGCATGTTCCTTCTAATATGTAGATGCGCCTAGATTTCCAATAAATCAGCAGCCTGTAAGCTAAATTAGTTTTTCTGAAAGTAAACAGAATAATTCGAATTTAATTTTGTTCAAATAAAAATTTTAATTTTGTTAAACATTACCTTCATAGAATATCGTGTTCAATTCTTAGTTCCAGGTTGCAGATTTATAATCTTCTTTTGCAGTTGTAGTCTTTTAGCATAAAAAGGTGTATTAAGGAGCTCGGTAATTTAATTTTAGTAACAATTCCTTTCCAAAATTTCCACACATTAAAATCGTCTATTAAAATGTGAACCAATCAAAGACAAAAATAATGGGAAAGCAATGTAATATTTGGTATTATATTGATGATACTTTGCAAATTCTGGAAATAGAAAAAAATATAAATGGAAAATAGAAATTTTTATTATTTTCGGATATTTTTCATATTTTTACATCCAAAAGAAAGAACTTTTTTACCATTACATAATTCACCATTACATAGTTTATATACCAGATATACTGCTCTCTACTTGGGTTCAAACTTAAAAAGGCAGTTAAAACAAAAATTCAATTTAATGCCAACGCCACTTCGCAACTTCAAGGAGAATCTTCCAGCAATCCCATACCGCTCTTGGTTTTAAGAAAACTAGGAGTGACAAAAATTTATAATTTTAAAAGATCAATACGGTAAACACTTTTTTATTGCAAACATATTCTTATATATTTGATAAAATGATAGAGTTGATGGGATTGATTGGTCAATTTCACGAAATAAAATTGGTCACTAAAAGAAATGAATAAAAAATATATTATTTTAGTCCGTTTAATGTAAACAGGCTTCAATGGAAAACGGTATTCACATTTCACAATTTCTTACCTTCAATAAACGTAGATTGTTTTCCATTTTTACCTCAAACACAGGTAATTTCAAATGCGTTCTCTCATATATTTTTTTCAAACCTTTACCACGTGGCCGTTTGTTGTTGCACACTTTATTTATTTCAACTCTTTGCTATGATTTGTTGTTGCGTTCAAAATATTTATGCACACATTTTGAATGCAGCAGACAGAATGTCGCCAATCATGTTTTTCAATTTACGCGAAAAACAAAAACTCAACCGTTCGTAACGAGTTACTTCCACAGACTGATCTCTCCATCATACATTGTTGAATAACATACCCATTCTCTTGTTCTCTTTTCGCTCTTTCCATTGCTCAACATTATTCAGTTTCAATCACAAAGGTGATTGGATCAATCACATGTGTAATTGGAAACGGAAAAAATTTCAATCACGTTTGTAATTGAAAATTATTTCCGAATTGATTAACAGATTGATTGAATCAATTAATATTTTAATTGGAAACGTAACAAATATCAATCATTTTTTTAATTGGTTTTTAGTCGGATTTGATTAAATAATTAATTGAATCAATTAACATATTAATTGAATCCGTTTCCAAATTCAATTAAGTGTTTAGTTGAAAAAATTTTGGTGATAATTTTTTGTGTGTAGGATAACGAAATCTCTCAGAGGTGGTATAGCTAGAACTTGGGGAAGGATTTGAAAAAATTGATTGCAGCAGTTGGGCAAATACATTTGCCTTATCAACATTACTCTTTGTCCATTGATTGTTTTCCTTTCGTATTGGAGCATTTTGAATGATATTTGTAAAAAACTCCACTTCCTGCTCCACATCCTCTTTATTAGTAAAAGGAATGTGTTTTATAGAGTTGGTAATTGTATATTTAAAATGGCCCCAGTCAGTTCTCTTATTGGTTAACGCAGAAATATATTTGGTGTCAATATTGATTAGGTAATTCAGGTAGATTAGAGAGTGATCCGAACTAAGTTCATACCCATCATATATCGCGAACTTGTTCAATGGTATTTTCTTTACTATAAAGAAATCAATTGAGTCAGGAATCTTAGGCATATCTGAAGGTCACTAAGTTGGGGTTTTCGTTGATAATAACGAAGCAGGTCCTTTCCCATTGGAGTAGTTAGTCTTGAGCCCCAAAAAGTATGCTTTGCATTGAAATCCCCTCCCATGATAAACATATGTTTATGTGAATTTCTCAGTTCTACATATTGATTAAACTTGATGTTGTGTCTTGGAGGACTATAAAGCGATGTTACGGGGATTCGAGTTTTATTTACAATTACTGTTATTGTTGTAGTTTGGAATTCTTCTGAACATATTTTATTCTCAAGCCAGTGTTCAATTGACTGTTTAATAATTATTGCACTTCCTCTCCTAGAATTGTTACTTGGATATATAGTATAGTACAATTCGTAGTTATTAATTTACAGATATGAATCCTTCACGAAGTGTGTATCGCTGATTAAGCATATATCAATATTTTTTTCAGTTAAAGTGAACTGAAGTTCATCTTCATGCTTCTCGAGGCTAATACTAATGGTATCCGGGGTTTTTTATAATAAAAATAAAACCACGGTTTTGAGTTGCGTAGAAACTTTATTAATTAAAATTAAAACACTAACTGAACTTGTAAGATGACAATTGATTCTTTTATACCAAATTAATGCTTACATATCAATAAAATTATGGTCTTACAATTAATGCTTAGTTTGTCAATTAGTTAATTCCGAGGAACTTTTGGCATATTGGCACAGTTCCTTGGAATTGGTGAAATATGTATTTTAATATCAATAATATTATGGTCTTACAATTAATGTTTAGTTTACAGTTCTTTGGAAATGGTGAAATATGCATTTTATGATTAAAATAAATTTAGCGGAAGTTTCGTTCTGTTTATTAAATAAAGAATGAAAAGAAAATGAAATGAAATGAATAAGGTGGTTCACATAGGTGTAGCTATAACAATAATGTGGTTCACGATGATTTATATTACAAACATAGGTGTAGCTATAACACCCCCACCGTTAGTTTGAGGCTCCGACGAAATTACAAATTTTTGCTTAGGTTTCAATATAAACATAATGCAAATGATTATTATGAATAATATTATTATCGCGTCAATGCTAAAGCTTAATACTATTGTTTTGTTATTGCGGTGTATTATGTCATTCATGTTATTTTCATATTGTTTTTGTTTTAGAGTAGGAGTTTCAAGGTTGAGATCGTTAATGGTAATGTTTTTCAATTCTTTAATTTTTGTTACTATATTAGGTAATACAATTTTATCATAGACTTTTATGTGAACATTCGTATAAGTTTTGTTTAGGGTTTGAATCTGACAATTTTCAAATTTGAGAAGAAAGTTTCCTGTTTGTTTTAACGTCATTTTATTACAATTATGATTGATGATTGAATTAAAGTTTTTAAATATTAAAACACCTGGAATTATTTCAATAACAATTGAGTCATTTAATAGTTTCATTGGACATTTAGCTTCTTCAAACATTAAAATATTTCTTAAACATTCATTGTTAATTTTTATCATATTTTTCAGTAGTTTGTTTTCAACATTCGGTTCATATATATTATTATTAGAATCAACTAAAACTTCCTTCGTATTTAGTGTTATGGATTTGTTAAATATATTAGGCATGGGTTCAAAATGGATTCTTGAATAATGTTCTTCAGACAATTCTGGTATTTGTAAAATAATAATGAGGTTTTCATCGTGAAAAGCTACTGAAACTTTAATATCTTTGTAGCATTCAAAATCCGTTATAAGTTCTAATTCGGTTGCAGTTAATATGTTTGATGGAATTATTCCTAGTTTGCTAGAGAATATAATTTGTCCTATGTCGTCTATATGGTCTTTAAATAGTATAATGTCATTGTTAATTGAATTTTGTTGTAATGTGTAATTGGTTTGAATTTTCCGATTTTTATTGGTATATATCCGTTGTTATTGGTCAAGTCTTGAATGTCAAGGTTTTGTGCCATTGTAGTTGTAATCAGTATCTGTATCAGAAGTGGGTCCATTGTCTAAAAGGATAAGGGAATAGTTTAAGATTTTATAGTTGGGTTATCTCTGTCTTGGTATCGCTTCTTAGGTTTGATGTGTACTTTATAATATTTTAGTTTGGTTATCGTATTCTCTATATGGTCATCATCTATTTGTGTACCGTCTATTTTCCTATATTTCCTATGGTTTTTTCCTCCTCTTATTTCTTTGATAAAATTTGTTCCATTTTCTAATGTAATATCTTCTCTATCTTTATTTAACTTGTTTATGTATTTTTCTTTTTTGCTGATTATTTTGTCATATATGTCTTTATAATCGTTCTCGTGGATTTTTCCGTTAATAAAATCAATTGGTTTATGTCCAGTAGTAGTATGGATAGTATTATTGTAGAATCCTATGATTCGGATCATTTTTTCTTCAATTGTCTCATCTTTGTTCCGATCGTCGTGTCTTAATAGTCTTAAATGTTCATTGATAGTATTATGTAATCGTTCAATGTCCGCGTTCGAGGTGTGGTTACTGTTGGATGTGTAATGTATATTAATTTTTTCGTCATTTAAAAATTGTTGCATTGGTATTGCTTTGAATCCTAGTTCGTTGTCAACAATTATTTTGTTCATTTTTCCTAGTGTGTTAATCATTTGTAATAGTTTTGATTTAAATTCGGTCCAAGTTCTACCACTAATTTGGTAAGCCATTGCATATTTAGAGAACTTATCTATTGCTGTCATAAATAGGCTTTTGTTTAGAGAATAAAAAACATCTATATGTATGATTTCTCGAGGTCTTTTTGGGGTTTCAGTTATTTTGAAAGGTATTTTGGGTGGATTTCTGTCATACTTTTCTATAGTGCAAATTTCGCAATTATTAATAAATTGTGTGCTTCTTAATTTTAGCTTGGGATTGTAAATTTTTAATTTTAATTCTTCGAATACGGCATTAATGCCTCTATGATTTTTGTCTAGATGTTCATTTTTTATGATTTCAGTTAGTTTCGCTTCGTCTTCAACGTCTTCTAGCAGCGTTGTACATCTTACAATTCTTAATTTGGTCGTGAAAACTTCGTTATATGTTGTTAGGAAAATGTCAAGGAATGAGTCTTCGATTATTAACGCATTGGTTTGTATAGGGTGGAAATGGTTTTTAAGTAATGTTATAGTACAAGATCTGTCCAAGTCTTTGAAATAAAATATTTTCCTGGTTTTATTGAACATTTTTAATGTTTTGATTTTGGTTGAACCGGAAGAAATTTTTTTGATTATGATTTGGTTTTTATAGAAATTTATGGGGCATGTGCTTTCGGTAATTGAATTTCTTTCAATTGTATTAATTTCTGCTATTTCTGGATTTATTCTAGATAATGCATCTGCGTTTCCATTTTTAGTTCCTTTCTTATATTTAATTTCATAGTCGAATTCTGATAATTTTAGTCTCCAACGTATGAGTTTTGAGTTCGGTTCTTTTATGGAAAATAACCACGTTAAAGGTTTATGGTCAGTCTCAATAATAAATTTTCTTCCAAAAAGATAGGACCGGAAATATTTTGTTGCCCAGACTATTGCTAATAATTCTTTCTCAATTGTGCTATAATTTATTTCATGGTTATTCAAAGTGCGACTTGCGTAGCATATTGGTCGTTCATTTTGTGAAAGTACTGCACCCAGTGCATAGTTGCTTGCATCAGTTGTTAAAGTGAATTTTTTATTAAAGTCGGGATAGGTTAATATTGGATCATTAGAAAGAAGTTTTTTGAATGTTTCAAAGCATTGTACATATGATGGGTCTGATATATTTATTTTTCCATCTTTCTTTAGACAAATTGTCATAGGTTTGGCTAATTTAGAATAGTCTTTTATAAACTTTCTGTAATATCCTGTGAGTCCGAGAAATTGCTTAATCTGTTTGGTTGTTTTTGGAATTGGAAAATTTACTACACATTCAACCTTTGATGGGTTTGGTTTTACTCCGTCTTCTGTTATGACATGTCCAAGAAATTGTGTTTCTCTTTTGCAAAATTCTGACTTATCAAGTTGAACTTTTAAGTTAGCATTTTGTAGACTTTTAAAAATTAATTCTAAAGAGTTTATGTGTTCTTGAAGGGATGTGGAAAAAACTATTATGTCGTCAAGATAGACAAGACAAATTTTATTTATATGTTCTTGGAGGACTTTGTTCATTAAACGTTGAAAAGTGGCTGGAGCTGTTTTTAACCCGAATGGCATTCTCAAGAATTCGTAGTGTCCTCCTTCTATACTAAAGGCAGTTTTATGTATATCACATTCGTCAACTTCGATTTGATAAAATCCTTTCGCTAGATCGAGTGTCGTGAAATACGTACTCTTTCCTAGTTTGTCTAGAATTTCATCAATATTAGGAATTGGATATCGGTCATCTATCGTTGCTTCATTTAGTTTCCTATAATCAACTACCAGTCTCCATTTTTTCTTGCCACTGGCATCTTCTTTTTTTGGAACGATCCAAATTGGGGCGGAGTATGGTTAATTACTATGTCTTATTATACCATTGTCAAGCATTTCCTGTATCTGTCTTTGAACTTCTTCTTTATGGACGTATGGGTATCGATAAGTTTTCGTGAATATTGGAATATTATTAGTAGTATTGATCTTGTGTTTGATCTCATTTGTGAAAGTTAATTTAGATTCTGGTAAGTAAAATATCTGTCGGTATTTCTTTATGATTGTTAATATTTTCATCTCTTCTTCCTTGTTCATGTGTGAAGTGCGAATCTGTTTTAATAAGGAATCTTGTTGCTGAAATTCTTGGTCGACTATACAGAAATTTTTTTCGTTTACGGAAGTTATGTCATTGGAATCTAGGTGAATTCTTTCAAAACTTTCAAATGGGGTTTGTATTTCTAGTTTGAAATTCTGTACATTATAGATACCTTCTTCTAATATTAGTTTTCCTGATTTATTCCTCTGTTCATTAAAGTGGATTAATCCTTTTTCTTCTGGTACAATAAATTGAACCGTACGCGCTTTTGCGTATATCAAGGGTATTTTATTATTATTTATTATTAAGTTGTCATTCTTATAATCTATTATAGCATTGAAGCGTTTGAGGACATCATTCCCAATTATTCCATCATAATAATCGTGGAATTTGCACTCTACTAAATCAAAAGTTTCGTTGGGTTTTCCAAATTCCGAAAAGAGAGGTACTCTATAAATGGTATTGGTTTTAACATTATTTTGAAGAGTTTTTAATGTCAAAGGTCTTGACTGAATTTTCCATTTTGGATTACACAAGTCTGGGTTAACTATTGAATGAGTTGCCCCAGTATCTATAATGAATTTTAGTTTATCCTTTACTACTATATGGGGTAACTGTCCTTGGAGGCTTGAATATGAAAATTTTGACACGTATCTTTATCATATTGAAGAGGTGTGTTTAGTATTTGATTGTTATCGAAGTGTGTTTGTGGATTTAAATTGGATTGGTGATTATTTTCATGGGTTGGTGATTGTGTTCCGTGGACTATATTTATA
The DNA here is from genome assembly GCF_050003625.1 of Haematobia irritans. Classification (NCBI taxonomy): domain Eukaryota; kingdom Metazoa; phylum Arthropoda; class Insecta; order Diptera; family Muscidae; genus Haematobia; species Haematobia irritans. The sequence goes on along the minus strand of NC_134397.1, from coordinate 102,876,051 downwards.
TCCATTGGTTCTGTATTATTTCTTTGGTAATTAGTATCTGTATAAGTTTGGTGTGGATTGGATTGGTTATTGGGTGGTGTAAATTTTTCGTGATTTTGATCATTGTGTGAATATGGGTGTTTGGGATGGTAATGATTACTTGGTTGTGTATACTGATTTTTATTTGATTGGTTATATTTTGTGTGATTATTATGAGGGTTATTATTGTGTTTCTTAGCGTTGTGCTGACCATTCTGTTGATTATTGTTATTATGATATTTTCCTGATTTGGTTTTATATCCATTTGTTCTAGCTCTTTGAATATTTGTGTCTGAGTTAGCAGAAAACAAGTTATTATTCGGTGTAGTGTATGCGTAGCCTGATTGGAACAAAATGTCCATTGCTGATTCTAATGAATCTGGGTTTCTACATGCCAAAATTGTTATCATAGGCTCTGGGAGTTTCTCCTTAAATATATTTAAAGCCGTTTTCATACTATTTTTAGCGCACTCATTGGTTGCGGCACCTGACCCTAAAGTGGCAATTGTTTTGTTGTTTAAACTTCTTAGTTTTATTTTTATTTCATTATAAAATTCAACGCTACTGGTTTTAAATGTCACGCTTCTAAGATTGTCATATAGTTCTTCTAGACTGTATCTTTCCCCGAAATTGTTTCCTAATACTTGTTTTATATCTTCCCATGTTTGGGCTTGGCAATTTATGTCAATGACTTCTCTGGCTTTTCCTTTTAATTTACTTTTTATGATATCGGAAAATAAATACTGAGATGGTTCATCATATACTCTAAGTAGTGGATGTACTCTATCAATTAAATTTGTAAATGTTTGCAAGTCCCTATAATCTCCATGAAATTCTGGGAGATTCCCCAAATATTTTAGTGGGTTTATAGTTACTGTTAACGGAGGGTTGTTTGTGGTAGTCATTTTAATTTTTGCTAATTTCTTCTTTGAAGTCTACGTTTCCTATTTATTATTCTGTTCCTATTATGTCTAGTTGTGTGGTTGTTGTTTTCTAGTCCGGTGTTTTCGTTAACGTCAGTTAAGTAACCGTCCGTTGAATCAAATCCTGAATCAAGAGATTGTTCCGTGTAATTATCTATTTGTGGTTCTAATACGTATTCTAGATCTGAGGGGTAGTCTGAAATGTCTGAATCGCTCATGAAAAAATTTGTTGAAAATAATTTTACTGAAAGATTTTATCACAAATATAATATACAAATATAAATATTTTATACAAATATATATATGTTCGGTTATATGTTCTTAATATGTGTAATGATAATATTTTATAATATAAAACATATAATATCTTTTTTTTTATCTTACAATGCTGGATTTTGATTATGGTCTTCTTTTCTCGGCTGAGTTGGTTCTTCTTTCCTTGGTTCAGTGAGTACTTCTTTTTCTGGTTGAGTTGGTTCTTCTTTTCTTGGCTGAGTTGGTTTTTCTCCTTTTTTTTTTTTTGCTGGGTTAGTTCTTCTTTTTCTATCTCCTTTTAGTCCGCCCAAGGATCTAATTTTATAGGTCCTTTATAGATTTTAAGGTACAGGCAGTTGTTCTACAACTGTCCCAATTTTATTTTTTTTTTTTTTGAAGCGAGTGTTTATTAACGATTTAATATCACTACGCGGAAGGATTGTATCCTTTTTTTGCTTTTTAGTCCGCCAAAGGATCTAATTTTATAGGTCCTTTATAGATTTTAAGGCACAGGCAGTTGTTCTACAACTGTCCCAATTTTTGTTTTTAAGCGAGTGTTTAATACCGATTTAATATCACTACGCGGAAGGGTTATATCCTTTTTTTATTTTTTGAAGGATTATATCCTTTTTCTTTTTGAAGGATTGTATCCTTTTTAATTTTTGAATGTTCTCCGCGATAAAACGTTAAAAACGTAAGTACACTTAATTATGTACCTCGCGATCCTACCGACTGCGCCACTAATGGTATCCGGGGTTTTTTATAATAAAAATAAAACCACGGTTTTGAGATGCGTAGAAACTTTATTAATTAAAATTAAAACACTAACTGAACTTGTAAGATGACAATTGATTCTTTTATACCAAATTAATGCTTACATATCAATAAAATTATGGTCTTACAATTAATGCTTAGTTTGTCAATTAGTTAATTCCGAGGAACTTTTGGCATATTGGCACAGTTCCTTGGAATTGGTGAAATATGTATTTTAATATCAATAATATTATGGTCTTACAATTAATGTTTAGTTTACAGTTCTTTGGAAATGGTGAAATATGCATTTTATGATTAAAATAAATTTAGCGGAAGTTTCGTTCTGTTTATTAAATAAAGAATGAAAAGAAAATGAAATGAAATGAAATGAATAAGGTGGTTCACATAGGTGTAGCTATAACAATAATGTGGTTCACGATGATTTATATTACAAACATAGGTGTAGCTATAACAGCTAATAGCATTCTATTGCATGATCTTCAACGATGTTTGCATTTACGATAATGCACTGAAAAATATTTCCGCTAAAAGACTCAGTCGCGAATCCAAGGATTTGTTAAAAAGTTCAATAGCTTCCAATTTGGAAAAGATTTTGGAAAGTAAATTTTCGTTTGTGTAATTATTAGAATTGTGCTGTAGAAAAGAATTATTTCTAATAGCTACTGAGTACAAAAGCGTTGTACGCTGTGACTGTGTTTTGTGTGAATTGTTAGTACTTTTTATGGGCATTTGCGGACCGATTTCTGTTGACTGCGTTCTATTAACTGGTTCAGTTTGACTTTGTTTTTGGACTTTAATCTGTTTTGATCTTAACTTCTGTAATTCGTTTGCTACAATACATCCCTTATAGCTTGAGGGGTTTTGCTTACCACAGTTGCAACATTTGGTTAAATGTTTGCCTTTTATATATATATATATATATATATATATATATATATATATATATATATATATATATATATATATATATATATATATATATATATATATATTATATATATATATATATATATATATATATATATATATATATATATATATATATATATATATATATATATATATATATATATATATATATATATATATATATATATATTTATTTATATATATATATATATATATATATATATATATATATATATATTTATTTATATATATATATATATATATATATATATATATATATATATATATATATATATATATATATATATATATATATATATATATATATATATATATATATATATATATATATATCAATAAAATCATCAACATAGTGGAACAATACGTTAATGAAACGTTTTATAAATGGATTTATGATCAATGAAATCTTAGACAAAATTATGAATGGAAGCTAAAAGAAATGAATGAAAAATTTTAACAGTATCACTCATGCAACTCGTTCCAGAGCTGGGAGTAATTCTTTTATGAATATTTACCAAATTGGTAAAGTCAATTGTCTATGATATTTAAAGTTTCTGACATGAAACTTTAAAATTAAATGATAAAGAATAAAGTCTAGGAGCAACGATCATGGGCCATTCAGGCAGAATCTTAGTTGGGTGTTTGGCTAAGCTGGGGAGTTCGTTCAATAGAAAGCAAATATTTTCAGTGTAATCCAATTTTCAAACGTTTGTAGTAATTGGTGGTTTGGATGAACTAGGGACCAAACGTGTGGAGCCTTAGCGTCGCTGCCAACAAGTGAATCTGTATCACAAAAGGAAGTAATGTAGAACCGAGATTGTAAAATATATAAATTACAAATCGACAGAAAATTTTATTGAAGTTAAATAAATCTTTTCAACATTACTTTCACTCTATTATATATTTAGAGCGTATATAATATTGAGATCTTTACTCCACAAAACTTATTTTGAACCAAGACCCTCATGTTCCATTCCAAATAGTCCCTTATAGATTCCTCCAAATTATCAATGAACCATAAGATCCATAGGTGAAAAAATAGTACGAGTATATTAATGCATATATGTGATGTTGAATATAACAACAATTGGGTGAGAGCGAGTCGCCTAAATAAACTCTCATAATTCTACCCTCATACATAGCATAGAGGTGTTATACTAAAATGCTCAATTTGGCAAATCCACAATATTGGCATTTGAAGAAAAAATATACATTTCTTGAAGTTGCACAGTGAGCTGATGAGGTCAAAATTGGTAGCCGTCACAATACAGGTGGATTTTAATTAATTGTAAGGAAAATATACCTGGAAACAGTAAATTATGATGGCCTTAGATCCTTACCATGATAGGTACCAATCTGCTTTCCATCGGGATCGGCCAATTCATAATAGCAATTTCCAACACGTCTAAGACCTCGACACTGAAGCCATTTCTGAGCTAATTTCGAATTAAAATTGTCCGTCTTCTTGCTTAGTACGAAATTTCTTCTATGTAATATATCTCCTTTCTTATATTCAATAGGTCTTGATCGTAAGTTATACGTCGTCTGGCTGGAATTATAAGCTGTCTCTAAATTTTCTTTTACCCTTTGTGTTATAATTTGAAGTTTATCTGCATGGTTAATATCTTCTCCCTCATCGAGACTATCCAAACGTCTCAGAAGTTCATAAGACTTCCCATGAGTAATCACTGGGTAACCAAATAAGACGTTATAAGGGGAATAACCAATCGAAGTGTGGACTAAGCTACCTAGCGCAATACATATATTATTCAGATAGGTGTCCCATTATCGTTGTTCTTGCTTAAGATAAGAACGTATTGAAGTTAAAATTGAGCGATTGAGACGTTCAGAAGCATTAGATTGCGGACTGTATGGAGCTGTGAAAACTTGACATATTCCATACTTCTCCATAAGTTCCTTAAAAAGTACTGAACGAAACTGACTTCCGTTGTCTGTCACGACATATTCGGGAGCTCCAAAATAACAGAAAACAAATGATTGTAGGAAATCGGCAACGTCGGCAGAGGTAAAACGTTTCACTGCTCGTAATATTGGAAATTTTGAAAAATGGTTAAATATTATTAATATTCCAATGTGACCCGATTTGGAGCTTGGATAAGGACAAAGGAAGTCCAAATAAATGCGTTGAAATGGTCTCTGACTTTTCACGCGATTTCCCATGAGATGCCTTAAAACAATGTTCGGGGCCTTCGACTGTTTGCACTCCACGCATAGCGATATAACATTCCTAACACCGACTGCCATTTTGGGCCAAAACAAATTTCTTCGAATCCTCTCTAGAGTCTTCCCGATGCCACAATGTGCAGAATTCGGAGACGAATGACAACGGCGTATTACGTCTTCTGTCAGCTCATTGGGGACCCATAATTTCCAGTTTGAAGCCTCGTTATAAGGATTTCCATCTGAAAAATATACGCATTTGTATATAAATCCTTCGATTATTTTCACATCTGGAAAATTATCCGCCTGTGCCAGAAAAGAGTCGCGTAAGCCCATGTATTCAATACCGTCAAATGCTGGTGATTGCAAATCGATCTCAGGTTCAATATCCGCATGAAAGAATGACTCAAGACACAGGCGAGAGAGGGCATCAGGTACGGTCTGCAAACTACCCTTCCTGTGTTCAATCGAAAGCTTGCACTTTAAGCGACCACCGTGCCAACCTACCATTCAGATCGGTTTGGCGCATCAGCCATTGCAAGCTGGCGTGGTCAGTGACCACTTTGAATCTATGCACCTCTACTGTTGCGCCACGGTTGGCGGAGCCGAGTTTAATGAAACACAAAATGTTTAAGAGCACTCCATGTGCAATATATTAACAATTTATTAAAGTTAAAGTTAACAATTTATTAAAGTTAATTTTGTATTTGACCGTGCCTATTAATCGACTGATATGTCCAAATTCATTTGTCCTCTTGCTAGGTGGTAGCTGTTGATTGGCATACGTGACAAATGAATATGGACCGTTAGAATTCTATGTGGAGTTGAATATCATAAACAAATATGAAAGCAAAAGGAATTACAATAAATAGGCAGATATGTATGTGTGTATGTACATATGAAGAAGTTAATAGAAAATATTTGTTACATTATTATATGTACATAGTAACTTTTGCAAATTCTAATGGGATGCATCCCTTTTAAAATTATTAAAAATCAAAATGAAAAATATTTTAATAAATCAATATAATAATTTTATCTCGTGGATATATGGCGGCAACATTCCCCTCCTCGTAAATGAGTCCAATGGATGAGTTTACTTCGCTGTAATGCCGACATCCAATTTTGCTAATTTTGTTGCTGGTCGTTGGTAAACACTATTTGCTGTTTGGACTGTTGCTTGGCGCACTTGCCCGTCTTTGGCAATGACCGTTTCCACAATTCTTCCTTTTGGCCAGCAATGGCGTGGTAGGTTATCGTCAATAATAATTACGATATCGCCGACTTTTAGTGGTGCCGTTTTTTCAAACCATTTTCCCCTTCGTGTGAGTGTAGTTGTAGGAGATTTTGTTATCTTTGAGTTAGTAAACAAACAAAGGTTCGCGAAGTTTTTAGCTTTAATATAATTTATTTAATAATATTACACTTAGGCTAATCTAAAATATAATGCATGCAAAACAATAACAAGAATCGATCTATTAACGCAGCAGGGCACACGTATTCCACAATGATCTCACGACGACTCAATCCTTTTTTTGCTCTTGCATTGAAAACTGGCTCTGCAAAGCAAAAAATATGAAATGCAAAAGCATAATAACAACAACGCGGCTTTATAAACAGTTTTAGCAAATACAGCATAGGCCTAAGAAATATTAGAAAAGCATAGAGCCAACAAAGCAAAATCACCGATAAATGGACACACATCATTTATTCGCTGCATCCAAGCTTTACTTGTTGTTGATCGACACAAGTAATACAAGAGACCATCAATAATATCACTGAACATTGGTACCAGGCAAGCAGCAGATATTGTGGGTGTTAATGCGTTGAGGATGATCTGCTTAAACATTAGATTGGGTCGTAATTAAAATATGCTAGCGTGGATCGATATAAATGTTAAAACTATTAAATTACAAAATGAACATCGAAAGTTATTGCCGTTAAATAAATAAATAAACAGTTCCAGATTATTTTAAGTTAAAGAAATAATTTGAATTAAAGAAAAAGTCTCCAACATTTCCCCCGCACAAAAACGACAGTTTTTGACGAAAGCAGCATAAACGTTGGAGGTGTTTTATTAGGTTTTTCAAGGTTACCAAGCTGTGCCTCGACTCACAGCAACTCAGCCAATGTATACCTTTCCCAAGTTTTTGTGCCAGAGTAGAATAGTGTTTTTCCTTTCAGCATATTAGTCTGTAAACGAGACAACAAAAATACAAAATAAATTATTAATAACAGTATATTAGTCTCCAAGTATATTTTCCAAAATTCGTTCAAGAAATGAACTTAGCCTTTAAAATTTCCACTAAGATTGTATTTGCAAATATCAATCCGAAAGCAGGTTAAAGAAAATCGATAGGAAGCAAGTCAGCAAGATTTTATTCACTCTCAATCATGTGGGTAATAGCTAAGTGGTTATACAGCAGGGAGAATCTGAGATTAGTTATTCGTATCTTAAGATTTTTTACCGGTCTTCTTGTAGCATAACTGCGATATGTATTTGGATTTAGCATTCAGGTATCCGGTAATGTGGTAACTGTTGTACTTGGAATGTTTGATGTTCAGAGGGAGTATTCTGGATTGTTCAGATTTCAATAATTTAATTCGATCAGCTTTATCAGAATGATTTATAGATATATTTGCAGATAACATTGCGATAATAAAACAAAGTTTTGCAAAAGCGTATTTTGAGCTAAGCAAAATTATGCCAGTTAAAACATCCATGAATTGCTGTAGTATTATGCTACTAAACTAAGTAGTTTGGTAACAATCTTGTAGAATTTCGTTCCTTTCCGTTTTCAATATCTCGTGCTCCTTCCGTGTAAATATATTTATGTTTATGCCAGGATCAGAGTAATCAAAACTACAAGTGGATCCAGAAACCACCCATCCAAAACGTGTAAGTTGCAGAAAAACGCTTTGGTCGAGTTTCCTTTGTTCTGGGAGTAAAATATCCCCATATAGGTCACCGCCAATTAGTAAATCGATTTGGTCATCATTTTGAAATTGTGGATCTGCTAAATTATATCCACTGAGGTCTGGTAATTGATTCGTGCTGATAGGACCAGGATGGTATGTAGTCAGAGAAGGCATAACAAACGCCCGGGCGTTGAGTTTGAAGTCCTTATCACTGTTTGACATTAAAGAAAAATTTACAAATTTTTGAATCACCATTTCATTTCCCCCTACTCCATTTATACGAATCATAGTCTTCTGACTTTTGAGACGCAGACGTTTGGCTGCACTTTTGGTTATTAGAGTTGCCTGTGCTCTTTGGTTCAAAATTGCACGAAGTTTAAAATTTCCGTACGGAGACTGAACAATAACACAAACAGTGGCGAGTAAAACGTTTGGAATACCGGTTGAATTTAAAAGAGCCATGTTGCAGTTAATGTTAGGTTGAATTACTGTATTGCCTGCAGTAGTGGGCTCATCAGTAGCGCTGCCAGAACTTGAAGTGCTAGTTATGGAGTTAGTACCATATTCATTGTGGACTATCGTATGATGAGGCAAGCGGCAGATTTGACATCGAGACTCTAGTCTGCAATCTTTCGACATGTGTCCAGAGTTGAGACAATTTCGACATATTCCTTTGAACGATATGAGTTCGCGCTTTTCATTAGAGTGAAGCGCAGCAAATGCAAAGCAATTGTAAAGTAAATGACGTTTTCCACAACATTGACAGTTTTCATCAGCATGAGAAACAACATGAACACGCCGGGTCTGATATGGTTTTACAACATTAGCTTGTTGTATGGTCTGCAACAGACTCGAGTGTTCGAAAGGTTGTCTCAAGAAATGTGAACAACTGTTCTAGCTTAGGAATTTCAGCTGAAGCTTTCAGATTTTGTTCCCATTCTTTGCAAGATTGTATGTCAAGTTTACTGATGATGATATGTATTAAAATTGCATACCAGTTATCACAGTTAATGTCCAGGGTTTTCAAAAGGGACAGGCAAGTTCTCATTGTGTCAAGTATTCTCTTAATACTTTCACAAGAGGCATCCGATGCAGGGATATCAAACATTTTTTTGAAAATAGTGTCACATATTTTTCGTTTGTTATGATATCTCCGTGACAGTGCTGACCATGCGAGTTCGTAGCTTGCTTCGGACGCAGGATATTCATTAACAATAGCTAATGGTTTGTCCTTACAAGAGCTTCTAAGATAAAAGTATTTTTGAACATTAGATAAACTGTGATTTTTGTGAACCAATGAGGTGAACATGTCTCTATACGAAATCCATTGTAAATAATCACGGCAGAAAGTTGGTAAATCTATTTTTGGAAGACGCACCTGAGAAGAAAAACTTTCGTTTGTGGTAGAGGGAACGTGCATTGTGCTGGAAAGCATACTAGTTTACATATGTGATTGCCAAATCGCACTGGAGTCTATAACTTTTGACTTTCCGAGAATGTATTGACGGCAGAAGTTGTGATACACGTCTTCCTTCATATATGGAACATCAGATGGCGGTATAGAATTGTCGCGAATGTAATCAAATATTTGTGCATGAGCTTCTTCAAAACGTTTATTTAATTCTTCCAATTTCTCTACCACGCACTGACACATACCCCGAGTTTTCAAGTTAACTGGAAGATTATCAAAGTCTTCGATAGTGTGTTTCAGACGAGTAAGTAAGATCCGTTGATCTTCGATAGCACGTTCTAAATTTGCCATGGTTATTTTAGTTTTAGACTTCTCACGAAAAAATTATATTTATATTAATGTCACTATTAGAATCACGGTTTTTTTAAGTATACAGTATAAATAAATTTCGGCTTTATCAAACCGATAAACCGTATCTTTTGATAGCACCCAATCTTTTAAAGCACAATAATTAGTGGCTGAATGCAATGTAATGTTAAATGCATCTAAATGCTCATATATTTCGATTGTTAAATTATAAACTCAATTCTCCGTAGCAAAGGGTAGCAAATTTATAGAAATAACATGGAACGATTAATATATTTAAAACGGGTTTTTTATTAAGTCCCTGGTTTCGGCACCATGGTTAGGTTAGGTTAGGTGGCAGCCCGATGTATCAAGCTCACTTAGACTATTCAGTCCATTGTGATACCACATTGGTGAACTTCTCTCTTATCACTGAGTGCTGCCCGATTCCATGTTAAGCTCAATGACAAGGGACCTCCTTTTTATAGCCGAGTCCGAACGGCGTTCCACATTGCAGTGAAACCACACTTAGAGAAGCTTTGAAACCCTCAGAAATGTCACCAGCATTACTGAGGTGGGATAATCCACCGCTGAAAATCTTTTTGGTGTTCGGTCGAAGCAGGAATCGAACCCACGACCTTGTGAATGCAAGGCGGGCATGCTAACCATTGCACCACGGTGGCTCCCGTGGTGCAATGGCACCATAAAAATGTAGGAGATTTTGTTATCTTTGAGATAGTAAACAAAAAAGGTTCGCGAAGTTTTTAGCTTGTATATAATTTATTTAATAATATTACACTTAGGCTAATCTAAAATATAATGCATGCAAAACAATAACAAGAATCGATCTATTAACGCGGGCAGACGTATTGCACAATGATCTCACGACGACTCAATCCCTTTCTTGCTCTTGCATTGAAAACTGGCTCTGCAAAGAAAAAAATATGAAATGCAAAAGCATAATAACAACAATGCGGCTTTATAAACAGTTTTAGCAAATACAGCATAGGCCTAAGAAATATTAGAAAAGCATAGAGCCAACAAAGCAAAATCACCGATAAATGGACACACATCATTTATTCGCTGCATCCAAGCTTTACTTGTTGTTGGTAGACACAATTAAACAAGAGACCATCAATAATATCACTGAACATTGGTACCAGGCAAGCAGCAGATATTGGTGTTAATGCGTTGAGTATGATCTATTATATTGGTGTTAATGCGTTGAGTATGATCTGCTTAAACATTAGATTGGGTCGTAATTAAAATATGCTAGCGTGGATCGATATAAATGTTAAAACTATTAAATTACAAAGTGAACATCGAAAGTTATTGGCGTTAAATAAATAAATATATAAAAACAGTTCCAGATTATTTTAAGTTAAAGGAATAATTTGAATTAAAGAAAAAGTCTCCAAGAGTAGGTGTGTACTCTTTAAGCCAACGCTTCTAAAATTTATCTGCAAAGGGTTGAATTTGATGCCACCGTTGTCGTAGATCGGCTCGTTCGAAATTTTCTGTTTTGTGACCATCGGATGACCCAAGTAATAAATGCTTTGGGGTCAATGCTTCATCGTCGCTCGATTCTAATGATACGAATGTAAGAGGCCTTGAGTTTACAATAAACTTCAGCAAATGCGTTTCGTCGGTGAATGTCATATGTGGGCATATTTGGTAAAGTGCTGTTTTAACTGAACGCACTAGTCTCTCCCAGGCTCCACCCATATGTGGTGCGGCAGGCGGATTGAATACCCATCTTATGCCATCGAGTGACTTTGACATCATGTTGTAGTTAATTTCAGTTGAGAGAACTTTCGAGGCAGACTTAAAATTGGTCCCGTTGTCGGGACCAATTTTAATGGCGTCCCTCTGCGAGCCATGAAATTGCGTATGCACATAATACAGGAACTGTTGTCTAAACTATGTGCAATTTCGAGATGTAGAGCTCGAACTGTTAGGCACGTGAATATAACACCCCATCTCTTTTCTCTTCTTCTTCCAACTGTTACATATAATGGGCCGAAGTAGTCAATGTCCACGTAGGTGAATGGTCTTTAAAAACTTGCTAACCTCGAAGGTGGGAGCGTTGACATCTGTGAGGTAATAGGTAACGCGGAAGCTTTTTTCTTTTAATGTTGTTGAAGACGGTCTCATGTGATATATGGTGAAAGGTTTCATGGATATGACGAACCAGAAGAGTAGTCACATGATGATTTGCAGGCAGTGTTACAACATCTTCGGGGTTAAGGAATGACGTGCGACCTTTGGCTCTTAATACGCCTTCGTCATCTAGAAAGACATTGAAAGAAATTAGTTTACTGTCTTTTTGAATAAGCTTACCATTTTTTAAACAATGTATTTCTTCGCGAAATTCGATTTTCTGTGCATATTTGAGTAAAGTGGACTTAGCTTGCTGTAAACGTGGGAAACTTGATTTGGTAGATTGTCCCCTTTGCGCTTCATCTTCAGCCTTTTTACGTAAAGTATGACTTGCTTTCGCGAAGAAATTGGGGTCCCGTGAACCACATTGAAACATTCCAATTATGTTGATATTTTGTTGCAAGATCTGGAGGATTCATTTTTGATGGTACCCATCGCCATTGTGTTACATTTGTGACTTCCAATATTTCACCTACACGGTGCATTACAAATTATTGAAACTTTTTGGGATCCATACGAAGCCACTGTAAAACTGTTTTGGAGTCTGTCCAGAAGTATTTCGATGTGAAATTTAATCGACTAATTTCGAGAACTTTTTGGGCAATTCTCACACCAATAATAGCAGCTTGCAGCTCTAATCTGGGAATAGACATTGGTTTCAATGGAGCTACCTTAGATTTGCCTGCAATTATGGCAACATCACACTGGTGTTGACTGAAGACCCGGATGTAGCAAACGGCTGCGTAAGCATCTTCACCCGCATCAACGAATGTGTGTAATTCTATTTCCGTTGCTTCATTTAAATATTGGGAGTAACATCTTGGAACCTCAACAGCTGATATACGGTCGATTGCAGCTTTCAAATTTTGCCATTTAATATATAAACAGTTGCGGATTTCGTCATCCCAATTGATGTCAGATCGCCAGACTTCTGGAAGAAGAATTTTGAGTGTTGTTGTATAACATGATAGCTTGTAACAGTTCTCTCTTCATGGGAATTATTTCTGTGGTGAGTATGTCTCGCTGAAGTCTGGCAAATCCGCAAATGTACACAAAAACATCTTTATTGGGGTCCCAGTACATACCCAAAATCTTTTTTTACTTGTGACGCTAATTCGATGGCTTCTTTTTCGCTGTCTACACTGTCAATAATCATCAACATAGTGGTTTTGTTGAATGGCAGTTACCGCACGGGTATATTTGTCCTTGAATTGATCAGCATTGAAATCTCGGACGTAATGTGCTATGCATAAACACCCGGCTTCTCCGGAAGATAATTTTTGTCCCACCAGAGGAATCTTTGAGTGTGCATGTCGCTTTCTCTAACTTTTATTTGGTGAAACATTTCTGCTATATCTCCGCAAACTGCAACTTTACCCACTCGGAAATTTAGCAACACATTTACAAGGGGTTTTAATAGATCAGGTCCGCTGTGCATATAGTCATTGGGACAAGCGCCATTACTTTTGGCAGCGGCATCCCAGACCATTCTTATTTTTCGCGGCTTGTTTGGGTTTTTAATTAAAAATATTGGTAAGTACCACACCCGTTCAGTCGATTTATTTAAATCCTCAGCATTCAGTTTCTTTGCGTAGCCTTTTGCAAGTAAATTATCAATTTGACTTTGTAGCACCATTTTCAAATTTGGATCTTTTGAAAACTTTTTGTTCACACACATGAGGTGCTTCTATACATTATCATAACTTTCCACTTTCCACTAGTTTACTCACATGATTTTTCCACAACAGACCCACCTCGTAATGGTCATCCACCTTTTGACACGTAGTCCTCAGCGTCTCCATGGATTTTGAATCTTCAGTTGACATTAACGACTTACTGGCTGGTTCTTCTAAATTAAATTGTTCTTTGACCAGATTATGTAGTTCATTATAGTTCTTTTCACATTCGCAGGTGTGTATGTTTAACCAAGTTATCTGTTGCCCGCTACCATTAGGGCCTTGGATTGTCCATCCTAATCTTGTTTTTGTCGCTATTGGTTGATTCCACAAACCTTCTCTTATTTTCAGCGGTACTGCAATTTTCCAGTTGTCTGCACCTATCAATATTGTTGGTTTAACCCTTTTATACGATTTGATAGGCGCTCCTGCTACATAGGGATATTTCACAACCCAATCGTCCATAAAGGGTGACACGGTCAAAATTTGGTCAATATAAACTTGAACACCCCTCATTTTGAAGGTGTGTGTGTGTAGAATGTTGCTCCTATTTTGATTTTGGAATTCACTTTTCAGTTGTCAAAATGCCGTCCAAGCAAGAAAATCAAAATTTTGCTCGCGCATCGCGAAAATCCGAGCTACTCGCACGCAAAGCTGGCAAAATCGTTAAAAGTTGCCAAATCAACCGTTACAAATGTAATTAAAGTGTTTGGGGAACGTTTGTCAACAGCCAGGAAGTCTGGATCGAGGGGAAATCGAAAACCGGAAGCCGCTGAGACGACAAAGAGAGTTGCCGGTAGTTTCAAGCGAAACCCTAACCTCTCTCTCCGAGATGCCGCAAATAAGTTGGGTGTATCGTCTACAACCGTGCATCGAGCCAAAAAACGAGCCGGACTATCGACTTACAAGAAGGTAGTGACTCCAAATCGCGATGATAAACAAAATACGACGGCCAAAGCGCGATCCCAGAGGCTGTACACGACGATGCTGACGAAGTTTGACTGGTAATGGACGACGAAACCTATGTCAAAGCCGACTACAAGCAGCTTCCGGGACAGGAGTTTTATACGGCAAATGGAAGGGGAAAGGTAGCAGATATTTTCATGCACAAAAAACTGTCAAAGTTCGCAAAGAAATATCTGGTTTGGCAAGCCATCTGTACCTGTGGCTTAAAAAGCAGCATTTTCATAGCTTCCGGGACTGTCAACCAAGAAATTTACGTGAAAGAGTGTTTGAATAAACGTCTGCTGCCTTTCCTGAAGAAACACGGTTGTTCCGTACTGTTTTGGCCGGATTTGGCATCTTGCCATTACGGTAAAAAGGCCATGGAGTGGTACGCCGCCAACAACGTGCAGGTGGTTCCCAAGGACAAAAACCCTCCCAACACGCCAGAGCTCCGCCCAATTGAGAAATACTGGGCTATTGTCAAGCGGAACCTAAAGAAGACCAAAAAACTGCTAAGGACGAGCAGCAGTTCAAGGCAAACTGGCTTTCTGCGGCGAAGAAGGTGGACAAGGTGGCTGTACAAAATCTGATGGCAGGTGTCAAGCGTGAGGCCCGGTAATTCGGATTTGGAAAAGCGAAAGCCTAACTGAATATTTTTCCTGAATTTTATACTAATTGAACTTGAAAAAGAAATTTAATTTGATTTTTTAAATAAACAAATTTTGACCGTATCACCCTTTATCTAGCGATTGCGTCGGAAGATCTAAATTTTCCACTGTATGGACACCATTAAGCATATATTTTGATCCATTTTCTGGGTTCAAAATGTTTATAGATGCTTGAACTGAAGATTCGTTTACACGCGAAGTGTTGCCAGTCCATTTTAGGCAAAGTGGTTTGTTGACACCATTTGCATCGAGCGAGTCGAATACGTCTTTTTCAATTAGGGTCACTGACGAACCTTCATCGAGGAAGGCGAATGT
Organism: Haematobia irritans; assembly: GCF_050003625.1. NCBI lineage: Eukaryota > Metazoa > Arthropoda > Insecta > Diptera > Muscidae > Haematobia > Haematobia irritans. The sequence goes on along the minus strand of NC_134397.1, from coordinate 102,860,531 downwards.
ATCGATGTAACCACCTTTCCTTTGAAGTCGATAGGAAAAATTCTAAACAAGGCCTGTGGAATTTTATACTAATTGAACTTGAAAAAGAAATTTAATTTGATTTTTTAAATAAACAAATTTTGACCGTATCACCCTTTATCTAGCGATTGCGTCGGAAGATCTAAATTTTCCACTGTATGGACACCATTAAGCATATATTTTGATCCATTTTCTGGGTTCAAAATGTTTATAGATGCTTGAACTGAAGATTCGTTTACACGCGAAGTGTTGCCAGTCCATTTTAGGCAAAGTGGTTTGTTGACACCATTTGCATCGAGCGAGTCGAATACGTCTTTTTCAATTAGGGTCACTGACGAACCTTCATCGAGGAAGGCGAATGTATCGATGTAACCACCTTTCCTTTGAAGTCGATAGGCAAAATTCTAAACAAGGCCTGTTGAATTTTATGCTAATTGAACTTGAAAAAGAAATTTAATTTGATTTTTTAAATAAACAAATTTTGACCGTATCACCCTTTATCTAGCGATTGCGTCGGAAGATCTAAATTTTCCACTGTATGGACACCATTAAGCATATATTTTGATCCATTTTCTGGGTTCAAAATGTTTATAGATGCTTGAACTGAAGATTCGTTTACACGCGAAGTGTTGCCAGTCCATTTTAGGCAAAGTGGTTTGTTGACACCATTTGCATCGAGCGAGTCGAATACGTCTTTTTCAATTAGGGTCACTGACGAACCTTCATCGAGGAAGGCGAATGTATCGATGTAACCACCTTTCCTTTGAAGTCGATAGGAAAAATTCTAAACAAGGCCTGTGGAATTTTATACTAATTGAACTTGAAAAAGAAATTTAATTTGATTTTTTAAATAAACAAATTTTGACCGTATCACCCTTTATCTAGCGATTGCGTCGGAAGATCTAAATTTTCCACTGTATGGACACCATTAAGCATATATTTTGATCCATTTTCTGGGTTCAAAATGTTTATAGATGCTTGAACTGAAGATTCGTTTACACGCGAAGTGTTGCCAGTCCATTTTAGGCAAAGTGGTTTGTTGACACCATTTGCATCGAGCGAGTCGAATACGTCTTTTTCAATTAGGGTCACTGACGAACCTTCATCGAGGAAGGCGAATGTATCGATGTAACCACCTTTCCTTTGAAGTCGATAGGCAAAATTCTAAACAAGGCCTGTTGAATTTTATGCTAATTGAACTTGAAAAAGAAATTTAATTTGATTTTTTAAATAAACAAATTTTGACCGTATCACCCTTTATCTAGCGATTGCGTCGGAAGATCTAAATTTTCCACTGTATGGACACCATTAAGCATATATTTTGATCCATTTTCTGGGTTCAAAATGTTTATAGATGCTTGAACTGAAGATTCGTTTACACGCGAAGTGTTGCCAGTCCATTTTAGGCAAAGTGGTTTGTTGACACCATTTGCATCGAGCGAGTCGAATACGTCTTTTTCAATTAGGGTCACTGACGAACCTTCATCTAGGAAGGCGAATGTATCGATGTAACCACCTTTCCTTTGAAGTCGATAGGCAAAATTCTAAACAAGGCCTGTTGAATTTTATGCTAATTGAACTTGAAAAAGAAATTTAATTTGATTTTTTAAATAAACAAATTTTGACCGTATCACCCTTTATCTAGCGATTGCATCGGAAGATCTAAATTTTCCACTGTATGGACACCATTAAGCATATATTTTGATCCATTTTCTGGGTTCAAAATGTTTATAGATGCTTGAACTGAAGATTCGTCTACACGCGAAATGTTGCCAGTCCATTTTAGGCAAAGTGGTTTGTTGACACCATTTGCATCGAGCGAGTCGAATACGTCTTTTTCAATTAGGGTCACTGACGAACCTTCATCGAGGAAGGCGAATGTATCGATGTAACCACCTTTCCTTTGAAGTCGATAGGCAAAATTCTAAACAAGGCCTGTTGATCATTTTTACAAGAATGAGAGTTTATTGATCCACTACTTATATTTTGTGTTGTTGTCTCGAAGACGATGCTGCCTCAACGTTGAAATTTTTATGAAGCAAACGATAATGCTTTGCATGACAACCATCAATTCCGCATTGGGTGTTCATAAAACACTTTCTTTTATGCTTATTTAAACATTGACGGCACAATTTATTTTCATTCACAAACTTCCACATATCGTCCAAGTTCAATTCCTTGAACTGGTTGCACATTGAAATTTTATGTTCACCTTTTTCACAGTATAGAAAATTTTTATTTCTTTGAGGACTTTCTTGTGTGTGAGTATTAATCGATGCACTTTTACTCATTGGGACAGTTGACACCACTGTGCTAGCGGCATCTGCAATTTGAAAAATCCAATCACTAAATGTTTTTAATATTGAAGTTTCATCACTTTTAGGAAACATAGCCCAATTTAATTTGTACTGGCTAGAAAGCTTATCTACCAGCTCTTTTACCAACATAGGGTTGTGCATATGAGCCTACATTTTACAAGCTTCCATTATGGAGTATATATATTTTACACACAATTCATATTCGATCATGGACTCAAGTTTTTCTTTGGGCGGTGGAAAACGTCTTGCTTTTTCAACAACTCTATCCAAAATATGTTCTGGTCGTCTAAAACACATTCTTAAAGTCTGGGTGATCTCGGGCACCATTGTAGGTAACATAAGCTTACTTTTAACCATTTCCTTGGTCCTACCTTTTAAACAGGCTTGAAGTCGTATCAAGTTCTCTGCGTGAGAGTAACCAGCTACTGTAGTGCTGTTTTCAAATGAGCTAATAAAAAGCGGTCATTCTTCCGGATCGCCGGTGAAGGATGGTAGATCTCGTGGAATTGATTGACGAGCAGCCAGTTGTGATGGGGTTGGTCCCGAAAATAAATTCCAACTTGATCCCAAATTGAAAGTATTTTGTTGCACGGGAGCATTAAGCCCAGCTTGTGAAAGAATTTGGTATTTCTTTTCTAAGAATTCCTGCTGCATGCGTTGCTGCTCTTCCAACAACCTTAGTTCCAACCGCCGATTGGAGGGTTGGTCGTTTGGATGAGGTGGATGGACCAAGACGACATGCGGTGTTTATATTAAACATAGAGTCGCTGCCACATCTAGCCCAGACCCAAGGACGCGTAAGTTATGGCTTTCATGATATCCATATGAAGGTATACAAAAGCGATCAGCCAAAGGATACCGAAACGGACAAGCCTCCGGTAGAGTCAGCAGCGAAGAAATCTCCTAGCGAAGCCGAAGGAGACATAAAACCTACAGACTATGGCGAAAATCATATGCGGGAAGTTTCTACAGGCTCAAGCCTCACCAAAGCTGAACCGCGGATTGTTGCGAGAGTCACCGAGATCTGTGAAGAGGAAGCCCTTGATGACTCAATTGAAGCGGCTGATGTGACGGTGGTTGAAAATTTGGATGGTTCTACGGTTCCTCCAGATAAATCTTCACCATTGTAAGGCCGCTTGTGCTGCCTTAAAAGTTCTCCTGATGAAAGGAGACATAGATATAGTTCTTATTCAAGAACCATACATATATAAGAACAAGATCTGTGAATTAAGCACTCCGGGTTTCAAACTTTTGCATAATACCGGTAACGATATAAATCGAGCATGTATAATTGCTAAAAACGAACTAAACTTGTTTCTGCTTCCTTCATTGAGCAATGCAGACACTGTCGTAGCCAGTCTAGAGATATCCACATGCAAATATTGGATATCTTCGGTCTACATGGGACATGATAGGGATATGCCACCCTGTGCCGTTAAGACCTTAGTTGAGGAGTCACTAAAAACAAAGACAAAACTCATTATGGGATGCGATGCAAATGCACATCATAGTATTTGGGGAAGTAGTGATACTAATGCAAGGGGAGAGTCGCTAATAGAGTTTATTTTGCGTACTAACCTGGTAGTTTGCAATAAGGGAGATGCACCAACCTTCGTCACCAGGAACAGACAAGAGGTTTTGGACGTAACGTTGACCTCTCCGGAACTGAATGATAAGATATCTGAGTGGCAAGTTTTGAGGGAACATAGCTTCTCAGATCATCGCTACATCAGTTTCAGATTGGCTGTTCGTACTTCAAAGACCATATTTCCGCCAAATATTAGGAAAGCTGATTGGAATAGGTATAGGGAATCGTTCAATTTGATGATACCGGAAGTGCCGGAGACAAATATGGGCACTGTGCAAGATATCGAACACGCAGTGGAGCGGATTACTAAGGCCTTCAACATTGCACTGAAAGCTGCATGCCCTAGAGGAAAGCCAAGGGGAAAAAATCGGCCGCCATGGTGGACTACGGAGTTAAGTAATATGAGGAAATCCTGCAGGGAGCTCTTTAACAAAGCAAAGTCCACAAGAGCTCCGGAGGATTGGGAAACTTACAAGATGAATCTGAGAGAATATAAACGAGAAGTGAGAAGGTCTCAACAAAACTCTTGGGATGATTACTGTAGCAGTATTGAGAATACGTCAGAGGCTTCCAGACTACGGAAGGTACTAGCATCCACTAACACCGCTCCAGGTTTCATTAAAACATCGGAGGGAAATTGGACAACGTCCAGTGAGGAGACGTTGGAGGTACTTTTGGACACACACTTCCCTGGAAATCAGACGGTTGAACCATGTTCCGGCGGTGTAACAGGGGCTCAGCGATCATTTCCTATCGAGGAAATTGTGTCGGAATCTAGAATAAAATGGGCTTTAAATAGCTTTGGACCATTCAAATCCCCCGGACCTGATGGAATTACTCCGGCGGAGTTACAGGCAGTGGCTGGAAGAATTATCCCCTGGTTGACGGTGATATATAAACAATGTGTAAACTTAGCATATATTCCAGAAAAGTGGAGGGAAACAAAAGTCGTCTTCATACCTAAAGCAGGAAAAGCCTCTCACTCGAGTGCGAAGGATTTCCGACCAATCAGCTTATCCTCATTCCTACTTAAGACCCTGGAGAGGATGATAGACATGTATCTTAGAACTACCGTAGATTCAGGTTTGCTCTCGAAACGACAGCATGCATACTCGAAGGGCAGGTCTACTGAGAGCGCATTGCATGAACTGGTCAGCTTTATTGAAAGCTCACTATCTGTCAAAGAATACACAATCGTGGCGTTTCTAGACATCGAAGGGGCGTTCAATAATATCTATCCGAGCTCGATATTAAACGGACTGACAACTCTGAATGTTGATCCAGGTATTCTTAGGCTGTTAGACGAACTTCTAATGAAGAGACGTATTTCAGCCACACTAGGGCAAGCAAACATACAAAGGTATGTGAACAGAGGCACTCCCCAAGGAGGAGTTCTATCACCTCTTCTTTGGAATGTTGCTATAAACAACCTTCTGGTTTCTCTAGAAAAAGAAAGGATAAAAGTGGTGGCATACGCAGATGATGTGGCGCTAGCAGTCAGGGGAAAATTCCCATCCACAATCAGAGATATTATACAGAGAGCTCTCCGGATGACTGAGAAATGGGCGAAAGATAATGGTCTTGGTGTAAATCCAGCAAAGACAGAAATAGTCATGTACTGCAAAGATCGCAAAACTCCCACGGTTAGGCCCATTTCCTTAGGGGGTACTGAAATTCCCTTTGGTGAGTGTGCAAAATACCTTGGCGTTATTTTGGACAGGAAGCTGAATTTTAGGCTTAATATTGAAGAGAGGGCGAGAAAAGCCACGGTAGCTTTGTACTCGTGCAAAAAGGCAATAGGGAAAAAGTGGGGACTAAGACCAAAAATTGTGCATTGGCTATACACGGCAGTGGTTAGACCTATAATGCTATATGGTGTTGTAGTCTGGTGGCTGGCACTTCAGAAACCGACTTGTTTAGATAAAGTTCAGCGTATGGCGAGCTTATGTATCTCAGGCGCATTTAGTAAGACAGGAACAGACTCCCTTAATGTCATGCTACATCTATTGCCTTTAGACATTTTGGCCAAACAGTCAGCTGCAACAACGGCTGTGCGGTTGCGCGAGCTATCGCTGTGGTCGGAAAAAATGTACGGTCATCGTTCGGTCCTCAAAGTAATGCCAGATGTGCCTAACGTAGTGGATTACACCCTGGCAAAACCACTTTTCGACAAAAAGTTTGAAACTCTAATTCCCAACAGCGAGGCGTGGTGTACACAGACCCCGGGGAATAAAAGATATATAGATTTCTATACTGATGGCTCCAAATTGAATGGACAAGTGGGGTTCGGAGTATATTCTAAAGATCTGGAAATTCGAATAGCGAAAAGATTACCTAATCACTGTAGTGTTTTTCAGGCTGAAATATTGGCAATAAGAGAGGTGGTGAATTGGCTGAGAAGTAATGTTCCAACAAATATTGGCATTAATATATACTCAGACAGTCAACCTGCAATAAAATCCTTGGACTCTGTGTTCCTTAACTCAAAAACGGCCATAGACTGCCGCAAATCTCTCAACGAGATGGCTGAGCAGTACAATATTCACCTAATATGGGTGCCTGGTCATAAGAACATACCGGGGAACTGTGAAGCAGATGTGTTAGCAAGGCTAGGAACTACCTTACATATTCCAGGGGAACTAGAATCTGTTGGTATGCCTCTGGCCACCTGCAAGCTCTTACTGCGTGAGAAGGCTGTTATGATGGCCAATATTCGATGGGAAAATTGCAAGGGTTGTAACGACACCAAGCAAATATGGCCCCATTTAAACTTAAACCGCACACTAGATATGCTAGTGTTCTCAAGGCGTCAGATAGCACTCCTAATATCTGCTATAACGGGTCGCTGCCTGATAGGCGAATTTGCAAAAACTATAGGTGCGAAGTATAATGACTATTGTATAAGCTGTCATGACGTGGAGGAAAAGGAATCAATTAAACACCTCTTGTGTGAGTGTCCTGCTTTTTGTGTAAGGCGTAAGCGAATTTTAGGAGCATATAGCTTTAGATTACTGGCTGACCTGGAAAACGTTAACTTAAGCAGTTTGTTAATGTTTTTGGAGCAATCTGGTTGGTTCCATAAAAGTTAATAATAGAGAAGGTTCAGTGGTTAAGACTAGAAGTGCCCATATGTAATAGGTACTTTTAGTTAAATGTGGTATCACAATGGACTGAATAGTCTAAGTGAACCTGAAATTTTATCGGGCTGCCACTTTAACCTAACCTAACCTAACAACCTTAGTTGTAGCTCAACGTTCGATGTGGATTGGGAATTAGTTTGCATGGAAATTCTTTTTGGTTGGTTGCTGCTTATAGGAAATGAAAATGTCGCAGCAGACGATGTGGATGTGGCCGTATACACTGGCGCAATACTATTGTTGATGCCTGGTGCAAAATTTTGATTTGATTTTGGCAGTGATGGTCTCGAAGACGGAGTATTGCCTCGTTGGTTTCCGTTGCTGTCAACTGCCCTTTGCTGCTCCCCACCTACAATATTTGGTGACGACGTTGCTTGTGGCTTATTAAGTTGATTTGCTGTGGAACAAGGAGGATGATTGTTTATTGTTAGTGTTGCGCCACTTTCGCCTAACCCAATGTAGGAACACATACAGTCGACTCCGCTTTACTGAAACGTTAAAAATGCAGCCATTTAATTTCAGTTATCCGAAGTTTTTGCTAAAGCGGACTACGGATAACTGAAAAAAACTTCCAGTAATGCGAACTTCGGATAACTGAAAAAGTTTCAGTAAAGCGGACTCCGTATAACTGGAAAAAAATCCACTCAATTTCAGTTAACCGAACTTATGACCAATGCTATGTACATAAAATAATAAAAACAAGGTGTTTGATTCCGTGTGTGTGCCATCTACAATTTTACCTTTCAGTTGATTTTATTTACAGAGTGATTTAAACTGTTTTGAAAGTGCCATCTTCACTTGAAATAAAGCGTTCTCAATACGGAGAAGAAAATGTACTCTCTCTCAATAGCGAGAATGTGGCATTTTCAGTAAAGCGAAGTCATACTAATGTGACGAAACTCATTTGAACACAAAAAACTTTTCAGTAATCCGATTTTTTCAGTTAAGCGGAGTTTCACTAAAGCGGAGTAATTTAAATGAAATGGACAGAAAAAACAACTGGGGAATGCGATCGATTTCAGTTATCCGAGGTTTTTCAGTAAAGCGCATTGCGCTAAAGCGGAGTCGACTGTATAACAATTCCAGCTCACATCTGCTACCCCACTATTTACTGCGACACAATCAAAGTGGTACCATAGGTTACATTTGTCGCATTGTACCATGCGACCGTTGTCCACTTGATTACACTTTTTGCAGTTAAATTCACCATTTTCAGGCATATTTATCAAATATATATTTTTTACCAAGTATTTTATTTTCTTATTATTTTGTTACGAACGTAGTTTTATTCGCGTAGACCACTTCGAATATTTTCACTTTAGTAAATGTTACTTTTATTTGTTGTTAAGTTGTATAAACTCAATGTCATTACCATTGTAATAACCCTTTTTATGATCACCAAAAACCGGTATTTATTATTATTACTAACCTACTATACACACTTTGATACAAACATACAAATGTATACTGGTATATCACTAAACACCAACAATAGCTTTGTAAGTAGGCAACATCATGGTTGTTCCGCTATGTTTAACTCTCTCGTTCTTTTGTAATTGAAATGTGCAGACGTAAATAAAGAACAAATAAGTAAAAGACATATCATATTTGGCGACGAGAAGTTTCGAACCCGTTACAGAAGGCTGCAATTATAAACTTAATTAGAGAAATGGCATTTATTGGTTCCATCGAGCAATTTGCCTTTGGAGACGATTTCGAGGAATATCTGGAACGAGTCGAACAGTTGTTTAAAATAAATAAAATTGATTAAGACAACAAAGTGGCCTTGTTTTTGACGTTAGTGGGTCCGGAAACTTACAAGCGGGTCAAGAGTATTGTTCTGCCCGGAAAAGCTACCGACAAAGCATTTAAGGATTTGGTGGCCTGTGTCATACCGCATTTTAAACCAGAAAAAAATATAGTTGCGGAAAGATTCAAATTTTACAACTGTGTCCAAAAAAGCAATGAATCAATTGGAGAATTTATTGTTAATTTAAAGCTGTTGGCAGCCCAATGTAAATTTGGAGATTTTTTATATGAGGCGCTTCGTGACAGATTGGTCTGTGGAGTAAGAAGCACTAGCTTACAAACGAAGCTGTTATCTACAGCAAATGCGTCTTGGGCAGAAATTTGCAAACTGGCCCAGTCATTTGAGCTCGTGGACAAAGAACAAAATAAGATGCAATTACCAGTACCCACAATGGAGGTAAATAAATTAAAACACCAGCAAAAATCCATGGAAAAGTGTTCCGGTTGTACAACGAAACATCCCGTGGGAAGATGTCCAGCAAGAGATTGGAACTGTTTTAGTTGCGGAAAAAAGGTCACTCATCGAAGGCGTGTTTTTCCAAGTCAAACCAAAAAATAGTCACCGGAACACACAAAAGAAGAATAAGTTTGTCAACGAATTGGAATACAAACTGGGATCTATTAATTGGATAAATCGAGAAAACGAACCGTTGCTGCAAAAAGTTGTCATTAATGAGAGGTGTCTGTTAATGGAGTTGGATACTGGTGCTGTAGTATCCGTAATATCGGATGTTGACTACGTTAAGTTTTTTCAAAATGTTAATTTAAATAGTGTAAACTATCCTCCTTTACAAGTTTTAACTGGGTCTAAAGTGGAGGTAATTAGAGAAATGTCAGTGCAAGTGGAAGGTAAAAACCTTAAGTTGTTGGTGGTAAAATCAAAAAATAGATTTACTCCGCTCATGGGGAGAAATTGGTTAGACGTCTTGTATCCAACTTGGAGACAATATTTTGCATCTTCAGTCGGTAAGTCGGATGATTTTTTAAAAGTACAAAACATCTGCCAGTCCAGTATTTTGGAGGAGATGAAATTTAAATTTCCTTCGCTTTTTTCAAAAAATAGTAATCCGATCAATAGTTTTTCAGCAGAAATATTCATTCAGCCGAATGCAGTTCCCAAATTTTTTCGGCCATACACAGTTCCCATTAGTTTGAGGGATAAAGTCGAGTCGGAATTGAATAGTATGTGTGATGAGGGCATTATTGAATCTGTACGTAGCAGTCAGTGGGCAGCGCCTTTAGTTTGTGTTTTAAAGAAAGATGGAGGTGTGAGGCTATGTGGTAACTTCAAAGTTACGATAAATCCTGTTATCGATATGGACGTTTACCCACTCCCTTTGATTGATGAAATCCTCACCAGCATGAGAGGGAACACTTATTTTTGTGTTTTAGATATGAGCAAGGCATATTTACAATTATCCGTTAGTAAAGAGTCAAGGCAGTTTATAACGATCAATACACACCTAGGTTTATTTGAATTCTGTAGGTTACCATTTGGTGTGTCAACTGCCCCAATGATCTTCCAAAGAGTGATGGATCAAATAATGTAAGGCCTAAAGGGGGTAGCTGTGTATTTAGATGATATTTTAGTAGCTGGAGTTGGGTAAACGATTGTAGAGAAAAACCTTTCAAGGTATTGGAGAGATTACAAAAATACAATATACGGGTAAACTGGGAAAAATGTAAATTATTGGAGAGTTCGTTAGAATATTTAGGACACGTATTGACGGCTGAAGGGATTCGTCCCTCTAAGAAGAAATTGGATGCCATACTACTTGCCCCAGAACCAGTTAACGTAGAACAGTTACAAAGTTTTTTAGGCTTACTGAACTATTACTCAAAATTTTTGCCAAATTCGGCTACAGTATTGTCACCTCTGTATAGGTTGCTGAAAAAAGAAAATCCCTGGGTCTGGGACAAGGAGTGTTCGCATTCATTCTTTAAAAGCAAAGAACTTTTGTGCAAGAATGATCTTCTTGCTCATTTCGATCCAACGAAACCAATAATAATCGCTTGCGACGCTTCACCGTATGGAGTAGGTGCGATTTTAAGTATTTTGGAAAATGGCCAGGAGAGACCCTGTTTCATGGTTTCCTCTACATTGAGTAAAGCTGGGAGGAATTACTCCCACATTCATAAGGAGGCGCTAGCGGTTGTATTTGCTATCCGGAAACTCCATAAATTTGTGTATGGTTACCCTTTCACCGTATATACCGATCATCAACCGCTTGAAAAACTTTTGGGAGATCAGAAAGCTTTATCAAATATTGTGTCCGTCCGTTTCCATAGGGAGCCACCGTGGTGCAATGGTTAGCATGCCCGCCTTGCATACACAAGGTCGTGGGTTTGATTCCTGCTTCGACCGAACACCACCACCAGTTTTTCAGCGGTGGATTATCCCACCTCAGTAATGCTGGTGACATTTCTGAGGGTTTCAAAGCGGGTCTAAGTGGTTTCACAGCAACGTGGAACGCCGTTCGGACTTGGCTATAAAAAGGAGGTCCCTTGTCATTGAGCTTAACATGGAATCGGGCAGCACTCAGTAATAAGAGAGAAGTTCACCAATGTGGTATCACAATGGACTGAATAGTCTAAGTGAGCCTGATACATCGGGCTGCCACCTAACCTAACCTAACCTATAGGTGGATTTTATTCCTCTCCAGTTACAATTGTAAATTAGTTTATCGTCCGGGTTCCAAACAAAAAAATGTTGATGCCCTATCTCGATTACCGCTTGATGGTACGACAAACATAAATAATCTCAACATAGATTTTTTTAATTTCAACCCCGAGGAGACGCCAATTTCGATAGAAGACATTGTAAAATACACAGGGAAAGATGAAGTAATTAAAAAAGTTATGAGGATTATTGAGAATGATGGTTGGTCAAATCCACAGGAGTTAGAATGTTCTATAATTCCCTTTAAATGTAAAGATATCGTTGGAAGTTAAAAATGGATGTTTGTTTTATGGTGATCGATTAGTGATACCTACCATTTTAAGAGAGAAATTTCTTAGGATCCTTCATGAGACACATATAGGCATTGTGCGTATGAAGCTATTGGCGCGTGGTACCATTTGGTGGCCTTCGATCGATTCCCATATTGAAAAATTTGTATCCAATTGCTATGTTTGTCAGCAAACACAGAATCGAAGCAAAGATTGCCCAAATTTTACATGGCCAATTACCACATATCCATTTGGACGGATTCATATTGATCTTTTTAACTTCCAAGATACGGAGTTTTTGATAGTAGTAGATGATTTCTCAAAATGGATTGAGGTTTTCATTTTGCCGAAAACCACAACAATTTTTGTGATAGATAAAATGAAGTAAATTTTTTCAGTTTTTCGATTTTGCAACGTATTAGTAAGCGATAACGGTCCCCAATTTCGCAGTGAGGAATTTCACATTTTTCTAAAATGTAACGGCATAAAACAGATGTTTAGCCCAGCCTACCACCCTCCAAGTAATGGATTGGCAGAAAGAGGTGTGCAAACAGTTAAACGGAGTTTAAAAGCATACTTTTTATCAGAAAATAAGAAAACGATATCGATGCAAAATATAATTCTAAACTTTCTTTTTAAATATCGGAATACACGGAATACGCCAAAGACACTTTTGTCGTATTGTAATACTCAAACGGTTTCAAATATAATTCTAAATACCTTTTCTTATAAAGAAAAGAAATCCAAAGAAAAGACAAATTTCGAGAATAGCAAAAAGATAGATAAATATGATTTAAAAGAAGGGGAAAAGGTATTATATTTGAATCCAAACACAAATTCTTTCGCAAAATGGGTAAGAGCAACAATTTGTAAAAAGATATCAAATTCATTATACTTAGTAGAAGTAAATAGAAGAAGACGTATAGCTCATAGAAATCAATTGAAATTATATAAAAAAGAAATTATTTTACCAGTGTTAAAGTCAAGTAATAATGAAGAAGGAATAAGCGATGAAGAATTTTTTGATGCTGAAGAATCTGAAGTAGATGTTACTAACATTCCAGAACCTACCCCTTTAAAAGAAAGGCTAAGAAAACATGCTCCAATACATTACAAAACATAAATTAAAAAAGTTGAATTGAAAGATTTGGAATTTAAATATTGAAAAACAAAAATAAATATAGAGTATGAATTATATCCAATGAATAAAAATGTAAAGAAGGGGAAAAGGTATTATATTTGAATCCAAACACAAATTCTTTCGCAAAATGGGTAAGAGCAACAATTTGTAAAAAGATATCAAATTCATTATACTTAGTAGAAGTAAATAGAAGAAGACGTATAGCTCATAGAAATCAATTGAAATTATATAAAAAAGAAATTATTTTACCAGTGTTAAAGTCAAGTAATAATGAAGAAGGAATAAGCGATGAAGAATTTTTTGATGCTGAAGAATCTGAAGTAGATGTTACTAACATTCCAGAACCTACCCCTTTAAAAGAAAGGCTAAGAAAACATGCTCCAATACATTACAAAACATAAATTAAAAAAGTTGAATTGAAAGATTTGGAATTTAAATATTGAAAAACAAAAATAAATATAGAGTATGAATTATATCCAATGAATAAAAATGTAATCATATTTGTTAAATATATATCTATATCTTTGAAATAATTTTATATAAGAAAAATTAAAACTATTTTGAAAAAAGGAGGAGATGTTAAGTTGTATAAACTCAATGTCATTACCATTGTAATAACCCTTTTTATGATCACCAAAAACCGGTATTTATTATTATTACTAACCTACTATACACACTTTGATACAAACATACAAATGTATACTGGCATATCACTAAACACCAACAATAGCTTTGTAAGTAGGCAACATCATGGTTGTTCCGCTATGTTTAACTCTCTCGTTCTTTTGTAATTGAAATGTGCAGACGTAAATAAAGAAAAAATAAGTAAAAGACATATCATTTGTGACAATGTTTTTTTACTTGACTTCGCGCACAATATAAAAATTAAAATATACACTTAAAAATTATTTTAAAGATTGTTGCGGCACGGTTGGCTGAGTCGAGTTTAATGAAACCCAAAATGTTTAAGAGCACTCCATGTGCAATATATTAACAATTTATTAAAGTTAAACCTTCGCGATATAAATAGCGAGAGCGCTTTAAAATAATTTTGTATTAGACCGTGCCTATTAATCGACTGATATGTCCAAACTCATTTGTCCTCTTGCTAGGTGGTAGCTGTTGATTGGTATACGTGACAAATGAATATGGACCGTTAGAATTCGATGCGGAGTTGAATATCATAAACAAATATGAAAGCAAAAGGAATTACAACAAATAGGCAGACATGTATGTGTTATGTACATATGAAGAAGTTAATAGAAAATATTTGTTACATTATTATATGTACATAGTAACTTTTGCAAATTCTAATGGGATGTATCCCTATTAAAATTATTAAAAATCAAAACGAAAAATATTTTAATAAATCAATATAATAATTTTATCTCGTGGATATATGGCGGCAACATCTACATATTCTCTAAATTTCTCAATTGACTTCAAGGCCGCCAAACATTCCAATTCAGTGACTGAATAGTTCTTTTGAGAGCTTATACGAATAGAATGATATTGGCCTCTCAACGCCTTCCTCGTCGTCCTGGGCCAAAACACCTCCAATTCCTACCTTAGAGGCGTCACATTGAATGACAAATGGCCTATCGAAGTTCGGAGTTATGAGAACGGGAGCACTCGTTAAACGAGTCTTTAGCATCTCAAATGCAACGTTAGCCTCTTCTGTCCATAGAAAGCGTGTTGTCTTCCGAAAAGCCATCAATAAATCGTCTGTACCAGCTGGCAAGACCCATGAATTGTCTCACCTCGCGGACATACTTTGGTGGCAATAAATTCCGTATAGCCGACACCTTGTTGGGATCGGTTTTTTTTACACCATTTCCGATGACATATCCCAAATATTTTACTTGACTCAAACACCATCTACATTTGCCAATGTTCAATGTGAGACCCGCTTTCCTAAGACAATGTGAGACCACCGTCAACGAATCAAGGTGTTCATCGAAAGACTGAAAGACGAGCAAAAGGTCATCTAAGTAAATAAATACCTGATGTCTCAAATTTGCCGGTATAACCATATCCATGAGGCGACTCATGGTTTGTGGTGCATTTGTCAAGCCAAATGGCATGACGCAAAACCTATATAAAGGCCTGTTGGGCACGGTGAAAGCATTTTTGTCCCGCGAGTCCACGGCAAGTCCAATTTGCCAGAAGGCATAGGTTAGGTGGCAGCCCAATGTTCCAGGCTCACTTAGACTATTCAGCCCATTGTGATACCACATTGGTGAACTTCTCTCCTATCACTGAGTGCTGCCCGATTCCATGTTAAGCTCAATGATAAGGGACCTCCTTTTTATAGCCGAGTCCGAACGGCGTTCCACATTGCAGTGAAACCGCTTAGAGAAGCTTTGAAACCCTCAGAAATGTCACCAGCATTACTGAGGTGGGATAATCCACCGCTGAAAAACTTTTTGGTGTTCGGTCGAAGCAGGAATCGAACCCACGACATGGGTTCGGGCATGCTAACCATTGCACCACGGTGGCTCCCAAGGCATGTTTTAGATCCAAGGAGCTCATATACTCTGTCCTTGGTAAACGAGATAATATATTACTTAACCTTGGTTGGGGGTATGCATCCCTAACCGTCACCGCATTGAGCCTCCTTGAATCTAAACAAAGACGTGATTTGGTCTCAAATTTAGCTTGAGCATCTCTACCAAGTCAGGTTCCAATAAGGGATATCGAACTCTACCGCATAATTTTAAAACATCTGTATAATACTGTCTAAACTAAAGTTTAGACTTAACCTTTTTATTTATTTAATTCTTCTATAACCATTTTAACTGAAATCTGTTTTGAAATTTAATTGAATTATTGTGAATTCTAATATTGATACATGTTAAGGGTTAAGTGAATTATCGATTAATTTCCCAAGTACATTATTGTGAATTATAAACTTTAAAACATGTTTCTTGGTAGGCATAGTCATACAAAATTCTTTCTTTCAATTCTGAATCTCAAACGGTGAGCATAGACAATAAACCGAATCTCCATAACTCTAACTCTTGGTTTTCTACTTTTTTTATTGACTTGTACCACTGTGATGTCATAATTTCTCATATGCTGAGAAATTATGATAAAGATCTAACGTCCACAATACTCCTAGCTCCAAAGGTTCTCCAATTGTTGTTCCGCCCAAATACTACACAAATACAGTCCACACACACTAAAGGAATTGGAATCCACCTACTCAACTACTTCATCCACAATCCCTCTAACCCAATTCTAAACATGGTCCACTCGAGGAGAGGATTCTCAAACCAGCGCAGGCAATCAACAACCAATAGTGAGGAGAACAGAAGGTAAAGTACAAATAAAAAAACCTTTCTCATTAGTCGAGTTTGGACGTTGATCGATGCACATGATACGTACCGCTTAACCGCTTAATATAATTAAAACTCGTTATCCGAAAATAAATAAATGGGAGAAATTTGAAAAATTTCGAGGAGAACTAATATAAATTCACAAACGTGTCAAAATATAATAAAAAGACCTACAATATTAAACTTTTCGTATGTCATAAAGTTAAAACGTAAAACGTGATTGGTAATGAGATGTAAAAGTAATTTTGCATAAATAATATACAAGTGAAAACAGAAATTTTGTCGGAATTACTGATTTATAAGTAATAATGGTTAATATGCGAAGAAATCTCATTATTGTCATGCACTAACCAAAAATCCCTTAATGTACAAATTTATGTTTTGTTAAATTGCACATATTTCTTATACTAAATTGCCCTAATTTCTTGTTCAATAAGCCAATTCCAAATCTATTTTATCTCAAAGGCTAGTTTGCACAAATTTCTTCGAAAATTGCACGTATTTCATATTCTACATAGCACCTATATCTTCTTCTAAATTTCACATTTTTTCCTTCCAAAAGGCATTTAAAAATTCATTTTCCTAATCAAATCACCTAAACAAAAAGAAAGTAAGACTAAATTTCACATATCCTCAAAATCACATATTCTAAAAATCGAAGTGAAATATTATTTGCACTTTCAAAGGCAAAATCCAGAAAATTTAAACAAATCGAAAAAGAAAAAATTGGAATTACAGTTACATAAATGGAACAATAATGTAAATGCAAAATCTTCAATTCTCCTCCAATATTCTATTCATTTTTTTCACAGTGTCAAACTATCGTTAAAATCGGTGTAAAAAAATATATTGCAACGCTTATACACATTTTGCAATTCTTCCCTCCTTATATTCCAATTCTACATTCCCTTAATTCACACACTTTCCCATTTTTTTTCGTCATTCCATTTTTTTGGTCGAAATTCTTTACCATGATAATCTCTCTTGAGTTAAGTGTTCATATTTGGTTTTGCTACGAAAGAGAGTAAAATGTGAATGATATTATGTGAAATAAGAAGAGTGAAAAAGGAATGAATAAGTGGAATGAGTTTGACTCAAAACAAAGAAATAACACACACATGAAAAACCAGTGAGATAGAGAGAACTGTGGCAGCAGTATATGGGAAAAAAGATCACAAATATTTCAGACGAACCAAAAATTATCAAAGCATTTTCGTTTATGAAACACAAATTCATTTAATTTTAGGATCAATTTTATATATTTTTTTTTTATATTTGCAAACAGTGGTTTGATTTGTTAAGGAAAAACTACATGTGAAAAACAAAAAAATTATTATAATAAACATTGGATTTCGCGTAAAGAATATTAAAAATCGGTTGTTCGGTTCGGGAAATAAAAATCTTGCGTCTTTTATCAATCCTTAAATAAATATTAAGGTAATATTTCCTTACATTTACTAACATACAGTAGCTAATATTTAGTACTTTTAACTCGTACTGTATTGACATGTATACCATCTCGATATACTGTGTGAGAGTCAGAGAGAGCATCGGCCTAATGCACTCAAGTTAGAAACTGAAAGTGTTTACTGACACTGTACTTTGATGAAAAAAAAGTATCTCATATCACATTTAAGCCAACGTTTGTGAAAGACAGCGTCTATGCCCGAAGCCATGGGTAAAAAATCAAATTTACCTCAAATATTATGGATATTTGTATAAAGGTCTGAAGTAATTATATTTGGACCCAGAGTATTGGCAAATACAAAAAATTATAATTGCGGAACAAATTTAAATCTGCGATATTTAAAAACCAATAACGTCAATGTACCCTCAAGGAAAAAAACTCTCATGATATTGGATACACATAAACAAAAAATCGCTGCGAGAATGCAAATAAATTTTGAGATATTTTCACAACCATAACACTAATTTACTAACGATTAAATAATTATAATTTAGATAGTATATTTTATTTAATTAACAACAAATTTAAATAACAAAATTTTAAATGATATTTCCTATGTGATTTTATACACACTAAATCTGATTTTTCCAATAATTTTGTGGATCCCAATAGTGGATGTAACTTGATATAAAGTATATTATGTTAGACATTTTGTCAAAACGAAAACCCATTGAATTCGTATGAGAAAACAAATTTCTTTAATACAAATAAAGATACTACATTATGGGTTATATTTTTTTCTAAATTACTGTGTATACCATTGGTATATGTAATAACAGTGTTTACACGTTTTTCGCGGAGAAAATTGGATAAAGCCGGTTCAAATCACTTGAGTGAAGAATTTATTTATTACGTAGCAGATATTTTCCGGATTTATGCTCTTTGATCCCAGTGTTGGATATACATTTTGTTGAAACGTACGAAAAAAACAGGTTGAAAAACAATTATCTGTTTGAAACAAACGAGTGTTATGGTACTCTTATGATACTCTGAGTTATATTGGTTTCATTTTATGCTGGCAGATAGCCTAACGAATTCATTGTTTATATTATCACACTGTGTCAATTTTATGAGTTTACAAATAACTTGCTGCTATATTTTTTACTGGATATAGCATATACAAAATTTCAAATACTGGTTTATAATTTACCTAGGAACTAAATTTTCTTACCATCGTATGATTATTTCTATACGTACGAGTTTTACAAGGTTTACAATTAACCTCAAGCTGTAAATTGTCAACGGATTTATAGCACCTCGAAATTTTAGAATTCCAAGACATTTGTCCGCTAAAATAGTATCATACATCTCTTCGACTCTCACCATTTTCAATCAAGATAGTAATTTTACATATCTTGAAAATAATTTGGTTTAATTGCATTTTTTTAATAATCTGGATTTTCTAACATTTTCAAAAACTGAAGGAAGAAGTGAAAACTTAATTTGTGACATTTTCTGTGTTTTGTTTTACTGGAACTCTTATCAGTAATCGGGAAATTCAACTACCATCCATACATTGTGAATTTTGATCTGAGGATTCTATTTAAAAATCTGACTTTTCTTTCAGATTTTCCATAAATCTGCAGATTTTATTGACAAATATAATTTTCCAAAAAGGGAAAAACAGTTTATAGTTGAAACCAATTGCAGTAATTTCCTGATCTGAAGGACGTCACTGAACTTGCAAGCGCAAACGCTATTGGTCTAAGGTTTTCTCCAAACCACTTTTAACGAATTTTCCCAAAAATGTCGAACCCGACAGACTTAAATATTTCCGAGAAGTTACAGGCTGGAGGGAGTGTGGTGAAGTCCTCTCCCGTTTTTGAAAAAATTGCATTTGTGTGCACTCAACTAACCGACTTTTGTTCTTCCTTCGAGAATTCGGATATTGCTGACCAGACAGATTCCCTACTGGAAGTCAAGCTTGACGACTTAGGGGATCGTTGGCGGAAAGTGCAACATGAGTATGAAACTCTGATGCTATTCTCCGAGTCGCTGGTATCCAAGGAACTAAAACAAAATGCCAAAGTTAATCTCAATATTTGCTCTGAGACATACTACGATACTCGGGCACAAATTTTAGATATTTTACGAATGTCTATTAACACTGCACCTCGCATGAACACTCGGTTGACTCTGCTTCCTGAAAGAAATTTAGAATCTCAAAATCCCAATCATAACGGCCCAGAAGTGTGCATAAAGGTTCCCCCGTGCGACACAGAGGTTTTTAAGGGAAGTTATGAAGAATGGCCATCTTTTCGTGACATGTTCACGGCCGTATATGTCAACCACCCGAAACTTACACCAGCTCAAAAGCTCTACCATTTGAGAAATAAAATCAAAGGTGGTGCTGGTGCAATAGTAAAGCAATATTCCTTATGCGACGAAAATTTCAATCTGACTTGGAATGCTTTAAAAACTCGTTATGAGAATAAACGAGTTTTGGTGGACAACCAGCTGAAAATATTATTCAATATTCCCGTAGCCACAACGGAGGGTAGCGAATCCCTGCAAAGAATACATTCCACAGTGAAAGACTATCTTTGCACATTGGGCTCCTTAAATATTAGCGTCGAAACTTGGGATCCCATGCTGATATATATGGTATCTACAAAACTGTCAGAAGAGACTATATCGCAATGGGAACAGTCTCTAAAATCTCATCGTGAGCTACCCAGTTGGTCCCAAATGGACGAATTTTTGATCAACCGATTCGAGGTTGTCGAGCGCATATCTAGCTTTAAAACCTCGAAGATTCAGAATGACTCAAACTCAAAAAGTTTCCCACACAATTCGAGTAAAATACAATCATACACTTCCCAAGAAAAGTTACATGAGAATTGTTCTCTGTGTGGTTTAGACCATAGCATTCGCTTTTGTCCGGATTTTCGCCCCAAGAGCGTATCGATTTTGTTTTTAAAAAATAAACTCTGTAATAATTGTCTCTCCGCATCTCATCTGAAGGCGAAATGCAAAAGTAAGCGTGTCTGTCTCACCTGCAAGAAAACTCACCATAGTCTTTTATATTTGGGAAATTCTAACAGTCATGCTCAAAATTCTAGCGCAATGAATACTGAAATGACTGAACGAGATAATACTAAGAGCAATCCTAACTGCCCTATCCCTTCAACATCGAAAGAGGCTTACACTCGTGTGGATGCCAATTTCTCCCACAACAGTGAGACCAGTTTATTACGGACTGCCTTAGTCCAAGTAGACCATAGAGGCGAATTGTTCACGATAAGAGCCTTAATTGACCCAGGCTCTCAGAGAACTTTTTTATCTGAACGAGTCAGAACTCTTTTAAATATTCCATTCCGGAAATCTCGATTTGAAATCGGGAGAATTGGAGGAACGACTCAGTTTTCAGACAGAGAATGTGACTTAGTCCTCTATGCTGAGAAACACAATGTTAAATTTTCAATTAGTGCCATCATTCTACCAAAAGTTACTAGAAAGTTACCCGCAGTGTCTTTCGAGATTCCCAATTGTCCAGAGCTACTTCAACTCGATTTAGCTGACCCTAATTTTTATGTCTCGTCTCAAATAGATCTCATTCTTGGTAATGACTCTGAGCGCTTTATTAATATAGACGGTATTAAAAAGGATGTTTACGGTTTTGCTTCTGCTTATAACACAATTTTTGGATGGGTTCTCAGTGGTCCCATGCCAACTGAAAACGTTCAAGCTTTCACAACAAAAGTTGTCTCTCTTGAATCGGATTCCTTAAGTATTGAACTTAGAAAGTTCTGGGAAATTGAGGAGGTCCCATCAGTTCTCGAGATATCGGACTCAGATAAATATTGTGAAGAATTTTATGCTGCCACAACCACTCGTGATAATGATGGTCGTTATGTTGTGAGGCTTCCCTTTAGAAAGGAATTCCCAGACAGTCTAACTCTTGGTTCATCCAGATTCATCTCGCTTGGCCAATATGCGAGAATGGAAAGAACATTATTGAAAGATCCCGAGCTCCAATATCAGTATAACTCTGTCCTTGAGGAATACATCTCTTTAAATCACATGGAAGAAAATTCCTCCCAAGAGATATGCGCTCAAGGGAAATTTTATTCATTTTATCTTCCACACCATGCGGTCGTTCGACCGGAACATAAATCCACGAAAGTTAGGATAGTTTTTAATGCATCCCGCAAGTCCAAATCGGGTCCCACACTTCAAAATGATCTCGTTTCGGTAATTCTTAATTGGAGGAAGTATAAATATGTATTCGGTGGAGATATCCAAAAAATGTATCGACAGATAAAGATACATCCCGATGATAGAGCGTATAAACGGATTTTATTCCAAAAGGATCCGAAGTGGCCAGTTCTGGATTATGCACAGAACACAGTAACGTTCGGTGTTAACTTCGCACCTTTTCTCGCGATACGCACCTTATTACAACTCGCTTCTGATTCCGAGCACGAGTTCCCTAACGTTTCTAGGATATTGAAAGGAGAAACGTATGTCGATGACATTTTGTCTGGAGGATATTCGATTGAAGAGACCATTGAGTCTCAGAAGGATCTTATTAAAGTACTCAGTTCCGCAGGATTTCCTTTAAAAAAAAATACTGCTAATGATCCGAAATTGCTCACCCATTTCCCTCCCGAGGACTTATACGATTTAGATTTATTGAGGTTCTCGGAATCTAGCTCCACGAAAACTCTTGGAGTTAGATGGAATGCTTTAAGTGACAAATACTCTTATTCCATCACTCCTACCATAACGCAAAAAGCTACCACAAAGCGTCTCATACTTTCCCAGGTTGCTCAACTTTTCGATCCGGCAGGATGGATAACACCTGTGGTAATTAGAGCACAGATACTCATGCAACAACTCTGGCTCGAAAAATCTGGTTGGGATGATGAGGTATCCCCAGATTCTCTTCATACATGGACTGAATTTGTAAATGATTTAGTTCAATTAAATACAATAGAAATACCGCGTTGAATTCAATTTATGCCAGGTGATAAGGTTCAAATACATGGGTTTTGTGATGCTTCCAAGGGCGCTTTCTGTGCATGCGTTTATCTCAGATTTCAGACATCCACCTATACTGTGTTTTCGAATCTTTTCGTTGCAAAAAGCAAAGTAGCGCCTCTCAAGACAATTTCGTTGCCTAGGCTAGAATTAAATGGGGCTTTGCTACTTTCTCATCTCGTTAAATACGTTCGACAAATATTTAACGACAGCATTGTGTCTGTGGATCTATGGGCAGATGCATCTATAGTACTCGGTTGGTTATCGAAACCACCACACACCTGGGAAACGTATGTAGCTAACCGTACATCTCAGATACATACACTCGTCCCAGATGCCAAGTGGAGATACGTATCTACTCGAGACAATCCAGCCGATCTTGGCACCCGTGGTTGTAAGCCTCGAGATCTTGTATCGAATACTCTTTGGTGGAATGGCCCATCATGGCTTACAAACCCTGAATCCACTTGGCCATCGAGAAACCCAATAATTCCGGACTTTAAAAATTTAATAGCATCCCATCAGGCTATCGCTGAGCAAATTGATTTAACATCGCGGTTTTCCTCATACTCGAGAGCGTTTCGTGTTATCTCATATATTTTTCGCTTCTTTCACCGCTCCAATGCCAAATTTAGAAATAATGAAAGCGTCTATACCCCAAACCTTTCTCAAAAAGAGATTCAATTTATTAAAACTCGGTTGATTTCACTAGCTCAGCAACAACATTACAAATTTGAATATGAAAATTTACGTCAATCCAAACCACTGCCACACAAGAGCAGTCTACTAACATTAAATCCGTTCTTGTACTCAGAATTAATTATGAGATCAAACGGCCGATTATCCAATTCGTCCCTACCTTATAAAGAACGATATCCAATAATCCTACCTGGCAATTCCCATTTCTGTCGGCTCTATTTATCTCACTTGCATATATTTTGGCCCATGGGGAATGCAATCAAATGTGCAGGTTTGTTCAAACGGAATACTATATTCCCCGCTTAAAATCTCATGTTAAATATGTGATTCACAAATGCAAGACATGCATTATATACAAACATAAAACTCGTTCTCAAATTATGGCTCCTTTGCGACCAGAACGATGCGATTTCTCGCCCCCATTCCATGTCTCTGGTGTTGGCTTTGCTGGCCCATTTGAACTTAAAAGTTCCCCTCTCAGAAAAGCTCCCATTATCAAGGGCTATGTCTGTGTTTTTGTATGCTTCAGTACCAAAGCGATTCATTTAGAAGCATGTTGTGACTTATCGTCCTCGGCATTTGAGTCTGCATTTGCTCGTTTTGTTTCTCGGACAACGGTCGCAATTTTGTTGGAGCCAGTAGAATTCTTCTTCGTGAATTCGCTCAGTTTGTTCAAACAACCGCCACAGATATTTCGCAAAAGTATTTACATCACGGCTTTGAGTGGAAATTCATACCTTCCCACGCACCTCATATGGGAGGTCTATGGGAAGCCGCAGTTAAAAGTTTCAAAACTCATTTCAAGAAACTCGATGGCGCTCATAGATTCACATTCGAGCAATTCTCGACTATCCCAGCTCGAATAGAAGGGGTTTTAAACTCTCGACCTATCTCGGCTCCCTCCGATCTCACAGCTTTAACGCCAGGACATTTTTTGAGAGGATCTCCTCTACTTGCTCTGCCGGAACCAATTTCTCCAAAGTTATCTATAATAAATAAATGGACCAAATTGAAAGCTCTTCACCATCAATTCGCTCTTAGGTGGAAAGAAGAGTATTTGAGAAGTATGAACAAGCGATATAAATGGAAATCCCCAATGTCGAATTTCAAAGTAGACGACCTCGTAGTGATAATGGATGATCTACTTCCACCGTACGAATGGCAATTAGGCCGAATTGTTAAAACTCATCCAGGATCGGATTCTAACGTGCGCGTAGCTGATATACGTACTGCGACAGGCATTATAACCCGATCCATAGCAAAGTTATGCTATTTGCCCTTTAATAGGGACATTGATGAAACTGAACCACTATAAAAATCCAATCTCATGCGTTACACTACTATTTTCATTAACACTTACATACATTAATAACATATCATGCATTTCAGATCCACCATACTTCAACAACGAAGATCTGAGAACGTGTACAAGTGCAAGCTGTGCAATAAATTTCACGCACTTAAAGTTTGTCGCAAGTTTTTAAAAATGAGCCCTAAGGAACGCAATATCCGGGTTTTGCGTGAAGTGTACTGCGTTAATTGTCTTGCTAGGAGCCACCGATTCCGTGATTGTCGCTCAAGGAACATGTGTAAAAAATGTGGAAGGCCACATAACACCTTGTTGCATCCTAACTATGCTGAGCGGAAATCTAGAATGGAAGTGAAAATCGTGAGATTGACAACAACAACAATAGCAACAACGCTTCTAACAACAACTCAACCCAACAAACACCAAACCAGAAAATGTTATCAGAAGCTATACGAGCCTTAGCGACTGTTTTATGTTCAGCGCCGAAATGAAGCCGAGGCGGGAGCATGTCTAAACTAAAGTTTAGACTTAACCTTTTTATTCATTTAATTGTTCTATAACCATTTTAACTGAAATCTGTTTTGAAATTTAATTGAATTATTGTGAATTCTAATATTGATACAAGTTAAGGGTTAAGTGAATTATCGATTAATTTCCCAAGTATATTATTGTGAATTATAAACTTTAAAACATATTTCTTGGTAGGCTTAGTCATACAAAATTCTTTCTTTCAATTCTGAATCTCAAACGGTGAGCATAGACAATAAATCGAATCTCCATAACTCTAACTCTTGGTTTTCTACTTTTTTTATTGACTTGTAAAACTGTGATGTCATAATTTCTCATATGCTGAGAAATTATGACAAAGATCTAACGTCCACAATACTCCTAGCTCCATAGGTTCTCCAAGTGTTATTCCGCCCAACTACCCACAAATACAGTCCACACACACTAAAGGAATTGGAATCCACCTACTCAACTACTTCATCCACAATCCCTCTAACCCAATTCTAAACAATACTCATCAAAATATTCTCCCGCCATCTGTTTCCTATCTATTATCATTTCTCTTATTTCTCCATCGGACAAATGGTCCGAGAAGACCTTAATGCAATACATAACGGGTTCCACCTGATTTCCCCCACTGAACTGCGATACCTCCAGTACCATTCTTTTGCTCTACCGGTCAAAAGGATGTGGAAGTGGTCGCATAAAAGTTGAAAATCTCCACCCAGATTATCTTGGGTTAATAACGTTATTACATACATACATTTTCCAACAGGAAAATTCGATGAATTTCCATCAAACTTTACACACCAACTATTTATGACATTGGCTACTTTACTACTATTCGTGAGAGATATAGACGAAACCGAGTTATTGTTTCTATTTTGCCTAAAGTCGGCAAAGTTCAAATGCGGAATATCGTAATTATTATCCGATCCTAAAATTCTATATGGAGGTTGAATGAAGGTTGGTTATGAATCGGGGGAAATATGTCCCTGGGGAAACTAGGTTCAAAACTCCTACTAATGTTCATTTCTTCTAATTTCCTAGATAAGCTCTCTATTGTTTGGTAAATTCTATTAATTTCATCTCCGATATTATCACTCATTCTGGAGTCCCTAGGAGCACCATTTTTCGGATCCAACAAAGTCAAATTATTTATTCCAACCGTATTCTGTACTCTGTATTATTCGGCGAAAAATTCCTATTACTATCAACTTCAGCCAATCTACTAGTATATCGGGTCTGCATAGTAGTAGTCCTATTCTGGTTTGTTTTCTTCTTAGCCCCCGTAGCTTGGCGCGGTGGAAGTGATGACAATTTAAACTGTGTCAGGCCTGAAAAATTGACCGCAGATTGACAAGTTGGACAAAACGGATTATTTTCCGTGAAATTTCGTAAGCATATATGGTGAAAAGTGTGGTAGCACTTCGTAGAAACAAGATTTTGAGAATCATTAAATCCTTTGAAACAAATACTACAAAGTAATTTAGGCTGCAAAGGGGTTGCCATTTTATCGAAATTTCTATTTACTATTATATTGCCGAAGTTTATGAAGCCAAGTTTTGGGCAGTGTAAATTTATCGTAAGGTGAATCAACATTGGGTGAAAAAAGTTTGGGAAACTTGTAGAATACGGTCCTAGCAAAGTAAAGCATCGGATAACTATATCGTCATACAAACAACTAGAGTTATTCTCCTGGGTACTTCTGTTCACGCTTGTAGGAAAATATACATACAAAGTCTCACCATGTGCTGATGAAAAGGTAAAAGATATAATTATGGATTATAGATCTCAAAATAATTTTATTTGTGGACAATTTTTACCTACTTGCAACTAATATCTCCTACAAGCTTAACTAAAAAGATTTCAACAATGCTTTACTATATGTTATGGAGCTGGACTGTTTCATAAGTAGCAAGATGGTATTATATAATATATAATGTTACTGGAAAATATTTGAAACGTCACTCGTCCCACGTTGGGCGCCATCTGTAATGGTTTCTTTTCGTAAAATTGAAGGCTGTTATATGAAAAGTATGTTTTAAGAACTCTAGAGATGCTAGCACGTTAACAAAGCTAGGGCTCGCCGGATGGGGTGGGGTTCTCGCCTCTCTTTGGATCTTTAATAACCAAAACAAAATAAATACGTGCTACGACATTGAGTTGCTAAATAATCGGACGGACATTTATCTGAGGTTGTCATTAATTAATAGGCACACTGAATTCACCTTACAAATTCGGATCTCTAGATAGAATAGATCGCCAGCCCACACCAACCTGTGTTCTCATAAATAATCCCATTTTAAATTTTGTTTGAGAACCCCAATACAAGGATAGTGGGGATTTTAAATTGATTTACATAACAAATATACAACATGAGTGGTGATAGGATGATCTATATTACAACCATTTTTTTGAAACTTTATTTTTTATGTTACAGCAATTCCTAAAGATGGCCTAGCCGAAGACTTACGTTTCATCCTAACAAAATCATAAAAAAAAACCTCGGGTTACAATGAATGTCATTCCTAACCTTATCAATGTAACGAACATAACACGCCCTTGATTCCATATTATAAATAGACCAAGCGACAGAGGTCCGAGCATAATCAAAATCAGATCCCGTCCTCTTATAACGTCTAAAACATCTATTCCTATCATTCCTAAGTCTCGTCAACTCAGGAGAATACCATGGCTGATTTCTAGGGAAATCCACCCTTCGCCTAGGAACAGTCCGAGTCACAAAACCCTGTAGAAATTATCAACAGCCACATCGATATCGGACAACTGATCGCACGTACAAACAGAGCCCCAGTCAACACCTTAAAGAAGCGAATTCAACACATCGAAATTCGTCTTCTTAAAATATAGTGAAAATACCTCATCCCGAGCAACAACCATTTGAGACCCATGAGCAACATCCAAGAAGGAAAGAGAGAAAGCAGGGTGATACCTATCCTCGGGATAAGAAACTGAATCACTACTGGACAAATCAAAATTATAAGGATCGCCTACAAAAACCAAATCAAGAATCTTCCCAAAGAAATTCAAAACTCCATTGATCTGACCCAAACCGGCATCAAGAAAAAGATTCAAAAAAGTCGTCACCCATTCCGATCCCCTCCATATCAGGAAGCTGAGCCAAGACACGATAGGCAAATTAAAATCGCCCAAAAACACGATCTTTTCCGAATCACTCATTCCAGACATTGTGACGGCTACCAATTTTGACCCTCATCGGCCCACTGTGCAACTTCAAGAAATGTATATTTATTCTTCAAATGCCAATATTGTGGGTTTGCTAAATTGAGCATTTTAGTATAACACCTCTATGCTATGAATGAGAGTATAATTATGAGAGTTTATTTAGGCGAATCGCTCTCACCCAATTGTTGTTATATTCAACATCACATATATGCATTAATATACTCGTACTATTTTTTCACCTATGGATCTTATGGTTCATTGATAATATGGAGGGCTCTATGAGGGACTACTTGGAATGGAACATGAGGGTCTTGGTTCATAAAAATATCATGTGCAGATCATTTCAAAATAAGTTTTGTGGAGTACAGATCTCAATATTATATACGCTTTGAATTGGGATATATATATATATATATATATATATATATATATATATATATATATATATATATATATATATATATATATATATATATATATATATATATATATATATATATATATATATATATATATATATATATATATATATATATATATATATATATATATATATATATATATATATATATATATATATATATATATATATATATATATATATATATATATATATATATATATATATATATATATATATATATATATATATATATATATATATATATATATATATATATATATATATATATATATATATATATATATATATATATATATATATATACATATATATATATACACAGTCTCACATAAGTTTACATACCCTTGAGGTTTTTACCTTATAACTAAACATGTTTCTTGTTGTTGTTTATAATCCAGACTAAAAACATCTTCTTGAAAATTGACAAATACTTTGTTTTTGAAATTAATTTACAAAATCTAAAGCATATATATGCATATTTTATTATATTTTATTAATTAAAGAAAATACAATTTCTTAAGTCGTATGTAAACTTGTGTAAGACTGTGTATATATATATATATATATATATATATATATAGTTGTCACACTTTACACAATTTACATAGGAGCACCTTTAAAATTTCTCTGGAGCATCGGAATGGATCTTTCAGTTTAACAATATTTTCAAATACAAGCAATCAGCATTTTCATTTGAATGGACAAATCATTTGGCTTCGATCAATATCCTTAATCCATCCTCAATAAATCTTGGCAGGGTTTTGAATCCACACAGAAAAAAAATTCTAATGCAATTCTTGTGATCCACAAAGAAAAATTTCCTCACTCAATTTTTGGAATCCTCACAGAAAAACATTTTCCTCACTCACGGGATTTCAGTAAAAGTTCCGCAAATGAGGAAAAGCCTCTATTTTGCTTATAAAACGATTCGATCTTCACTTTTGGGATCTAAAACAGAAATTTGTTACCAGGACTGAAGAAAAATTCCTTTTCAATTTCTTACCTAGGTTTTAAGCAAAATCTTATTATTATAATTTGCCAAAATTTATTCCTTTCGATAAAGAAGTTTGATGCCTCGCAGAATTTTGTCAATTAGGCACCATGTGAAAATAATTCCAGAAATCTGAATTTGACACGAATCAGGACTTTTGAATTCCTAAACAAAAGTTTCGATTAAGAAAGGAATTTGTGGTGATGAAAAATACTATTACCTTTTAGGATTGAAAACACAATTTATTTAGCAATATTACACTGTGAAATAGAATTTGATACATTCACTTTGAACTAAATTTGATCTTGTCTCGTGGCACTTTAAATTGACAGTTTCACTTTAAAACTTTGTGGTAATATAAAGTTCTTGGAAGACGATGTGCTTCGTGTGATTTTCAAAATTGAACAGAAATATCAATGCTTAAAGCCAGAGTTTATAAGCTAGTGTCAATGAGAATGTTGTATTGTACTGTTAGGGTAATACAACTTAACGAAGAATGAGAGAAAAATGTCATTGACAAATGTGCCACGTAGCAAAATCTGATTGGCTAATTATTTTAAGCAATGTAAATCGGGATCCTATGAGATGATAAAATTCAAAGGCTATTTTATGACGTAATTCGATGCAGTCATGATATTGAATTTGTAGTGGATTTAATTTTCACAAATTTTTGTTCTTTTTTTCCGTCAATATCACCAAAACTTTCCTCGATGAGAAAAAAAACTAATAATTATATAAACAAAAAAATTTGGTCTTGATAGGATTCGAACCTGGATCTACAGGATTGTAGTCCAGTGTTCTACCACTGTGCCAGGAGTATCTTGGCTCAAACGTCAGCTAGAAGGGTGTTTCACCACTGTATAGTAATACTAAGGCACAGGCTCCACATGGATACATTTCAAAATCCAAAATCTTTATAAATAACTTGGGGAAATGAATGGATCTCTAAGACTTGGTGATGATATCCCATCAAACATTTTGAAAGAAATCTTGGAAAAAATTAGTATGAAATATATCTATAAAAACGTCCACCTCAAAGAAACTGCATCCAACGTGGGAATAAAAATATCTCCTTTATTGTATATCATAGGCTATAGTTTTGTGTAATAGAATAATATTTTTTTTAATAAAGTACTGGTGGTTATAGAAAATTGACTAGTATTCTACGAAAAATTTCTTAGTTGTATACAGGCTTGTTGTACCTATGTTTCCATAATTTCTCTACTTTTTTGAAAATTATACTGACAAACAGTTTATTTGAAATCCATTTCTTAATATAGGTTTCCTAAAAAATGTTAATTTTTCCGGATAGCAGGAATATTTTGAATAAGTGGGAGTACATTCTTCCCACAGCGTAGTAATAATGAATACGATGCAATACATGAATTAATTAAAAAGAATATCATGAACTTATCTGGATGAATTTTTGCCGCCAAATCATTATCATTCTTACTATGGGTTAGTCCATTTTCCGTAAACGATAATTCACTTTTTTTCGGTGTAAGATTTTTTGTCCACATGAATGAAATAAGTTCAATAAAATCATTCCATATACGAATTCGGTTAAATTTTTTTATTCTGTAGAATAGTGTTACATAAATATAGGATAATGTTAACGAATATGTAAAATACATTCTTCCTAATTTCTACGAAAATCACATCGTTCAAACAAATAAAAAAGTCTTTGGCGCTATACGTAGTTCAAATTTCTTCAAAATTAGTTCATTTTAACTTAAATATGGGTCACTTTTTTCTGGTTGTGCCGTAAAAAGGCATTATATTGATTTATAAGTTCAACTCTGCTATAATCGGCTGATGCTGCAGCGTGTCCGTGTTTATTCTTGATGGAGGCAGCGCGTAATAACTACACTGAAAAAACAGTGAACCAACCAGTAAGATAACTTTCGATTAATTTTAGAAAATTTTGAATATTTTTAGAAATTTTTAACTAAACAGCGTTTGTATCACGCCGACGTCATAAAAATAAGTACATATTTTTCGACAAATTCAAGAAAATTTATTAGACATAATTAAGTTTTTTTCTCTTATTAGAGAAAAATTTGTAGTTTCAAGGAAAAAAATTGGGGTTCAAAATTGCAAGAATGTCTTTAGTTACATACGAAGTTCGTGATGAACGCATATGTAGTAAAATTTACAAATTTAAAGAAATACTGAATTATTTTGTGAAAGACACGAATTTAGTTAATCTTTATGCTTCATTTGAGAATATTTTTTCCTCGGTTTTAGTTAATTTAACTAACGTACGCAAAAAATGATTAGAGTAAATGAAACTTTCTCCAAACATAATAATTCCATGAACTAAAATAAAGTTAAATTGGCTTTAGTGAAGTAGAGAGTTAACTTTTTATACCCTCCACCATAGGATGGGGGTATATTAACTTTGTCATTCCGTTTGTAACACATCGAAATATTGCTCTAAGACCTCTATACTTTAATATATTCTGGGTCGTGGTGAAATTCTGAGTCAATTTGAGCATGTCCGTCCGTCTGTTGAAATCACGCTAACTTCCGAAAGAAACAAGCTATCGACTAGAAACTTGGCATAGGTAGTTGTTATTGATGTAGGTCGGATGGTATTGACAATGGGCCATATCGGACCACATTTAAGTATAGCCCCCATATAAACCGACCCCCAGATTTGGCTTGCAGAGCCACTTGGAGGAGCAAAATTCATCCGATCCGGTTAAAATTTGGTATGTGGTGTTAGTATATGGTCTATAACAAATTGGTCCATATCGGTCCATAATTATATATAGCTCCCATATAAATCGATCCCCAGATGTGACCTCCGGAACCTCTTGGAGGAGGAAAATTCATCCGATTCGGTTGAAATTTGATACATTGCGCTAGTATATGGCCGCTAACAGCCACGCAAAAATTGGTCCATATAGTTATTTCTATAGTTATATTTTTTTTATTATTTTTTTTATTTAATATACATGTATTTATAAATTCAATTGCGAATAAAGTTGACAAGAAAGATATTCTTACATACATATATATATATATATATATATATTTGTAAAGGCATAGCATTATAGCTGTTTGCCTATTATGTATTCAGAGATATTATATTGTTTTCAAAGATTATATTCATATCTTTCTGTATTTGATAGAATGTTCAAGATAATTATAAAGTGAAGTAATATTCGTGCCATTTAATATATCTACAACCTCATTTTCCATGAGGAACTGCTTACCAAAAAAGGACACTCTTAAATCTTTGTATATCGGACATCTCCCAATAAAGTGATGGGTATTTTCCGATTCGTTCATATTACAAACACTACATTAGCCGTCTGTATTATTTCTGAAGCAGCGAGAGTTAAGGTTTAGTAAGCCGCTTCTAGCTCTTATAATCAAACTGGAAGCGCGAGTACTGATATTTCCTATAAGTATTGGAGTTACATTATATTTTAGTCGTGGGTATAGGTCATGAAATTGCGAGTTGGAAGCATCAATACATGCATTATCATACTCATTTCGTTTTACATTTTCTATCATTTCTCTCCAATAAAAACATAATGGAATATCATTTAATGGAGGGGAATATTGTGTATCATTGCATAAATCAGTCCATCCCTTTGCCCAATATATTTCATGTTCAATTATACTCAGAGCCAATCTGTAGGGGAGTCTGTGATGATCAAGTTCTAGTACTCTTTTTATATAACATAGATGCAATCTTAATGATGATGTAAACATTGAGTTCAGCCCAGTTTCTAGAAGTAGAACATAGTTCGGAGTATTCGAAGGCAGACAAAATAGTTTCTTAATAAAGAAACGAAATAATTTCTCTACTGTGTCATATCTCTCAAAGCCCCAAATCTCGGCAGCATATAACATAATAGATTTGGAGCATGCATCGAAAATTTTCATCTTGTTGGAACTCGCAAGTCTCGGGTGTTTAATGTAGCTGAACCATGTAGAGTTAATAGCTATTTTTGACGCTGAAAGTTTATTCTGTTGATGCTTTCTAAAAGATAAATTGTATGCTATCTCTACTCCAAGGTACTTATAGTAGTTTACAATCTCTATTGTCTCCTCGCCAAGGGTCCACCTTAAACTTGAAGAAATTCTAGGACCTTTTCGGAACACCATAATTTTCGACTTTTGCAAGTTTATATGTAAATTCCATGTATTACAATATTCTCCCAATGCATCTATCATTCGTTGTAGTCCTGTAGGAGAATCCGACAGGATAACGATATCGTCAGCGTATAGTAGGACTTTGACATTCATACCAACGACATTTACACCCTCTGGGAGAATGTTGGGCAAATCATTCACATACAGTGAAAAAAGTATCGGACTAAGAACACATCCCTGCTTGACACCCGTGTCCGTTGAGAAAAATTCTGTTTATAAAATAGACTATTTCTTGGAATGAGGTCAAAGGCCGCCGAGAAGTCAACAAAAAATGCATATGTAAATTTATTCCTGAGATTGTTCAATTTAACAATATTTACAAGGTTGAAAATGCTGTCATCCGTTGAATAACCCTTCCTGAAGCCTGCCTGAAATTCGTTCAGAATATTGTGACGTTCGAGCCACTCGGATAATCTGTTCACGGCCATTTTCATGTAGCTCCGTTAGGCTTTAACTGCCAGTTAACAGAAAGTAAATTGCAAATATCTTCTCTCCGGTTAACTTTAACTGAAATTTTTTCGCCAGTTAAGTTCCTAACTGGCCTATGGAATATAAAGGCAGGATGACAGCTTCGTCTATAATACGGTTTAAAAGTTGGTTAGTTAACGGAACACTAACGGAGCTTTATGAAAATGGGGGTCAGTAACATAATATTGAAAATTTTACTTATACTGTCGATTAGGGAACGTTGGGATCGCCCTTCTTATGTAAAGGAACTAGAAGAGATTGTCTGAATGATAGTGGTATATTTTCACGTAGGAAAATGTGATTGAATACTTTCAGTATATTATGATGGAACAAATTTGGCGAAAATCTGTAGAATTCGTAAGGAATTCCATCTTGACCTGGAGATTTCTTGGACTTAAGGTTGACAATACAAGCTTGCAATTCACAAAACTCAAAGGGGAATCAAGTATGGAATCGACGAAATAGGGCAGACACCAGTTTATATGTTGGAAATCGGAGCTAGTTTTCAATAAAGAACTGAAATATCCACGAAAATCGTTGGAGTTCAGATTACTTTTCTGGCGTAAAGCCCGATTCTTCAGGGAATTAGATATATTCCACCAGTCCTTCCCATCCTTTACATAATCCAACATTCTGAGGTTTTCATTGAAGTATTCCATCTTCTTACTATTGCACAGTCTCGTGAATCTCGATCTCGTAGAATAGTAACGCTTTCTATTATCCGATGTAGGATTCAACCGAAATTCCCTCAAACGCTTACGCATAGTGCGTCTAAGCCGATAACAAGCCCAATCGAACCACCCCTGTTTCGGTTCAAAAATTCTTTTGCTCCTTCCATCATCTTGAGCCTGCCTTATTCTTTCTGTTATCAAGTATACCATTTCGTCCACCGTCATATCACTGTCGAATTTCATTTTAGCTGAGAGTTCAGTTATATTGCGGATGAACTGTCCACTTTTTTTAGGATTCCAATAAAGCTTCCCAAGGGAAATGTCGTTCCTTATACTACGATATGTTCTTGGAAAATTAAACTCAAGGCAAAGAGGCATATGGTTCGAGAAGGGTTTTGATGGAATAGTAAGTTCTCGAACGTATGGTAATAGATCGAATGAACAAAAGGAGTAGTCGATAACAGAGCTTCCATTGCACCACAGAAACTAAATTCCCCAGTAGTATCACCTGACGTTCGATTATTTAGCACAATGTGCAGTTTAAATATATTGGAATGAAATCAAAATACTTATCATTAATTTTGGCATTTAATATGGTGTATGTATTATGAGTTACAAATTTAAGGTGACATTTTGTTTCAATTTCCTTTTTAAAACCATATAGACATCGTCCACTTGCACGGCCTGATCTATGTATCTTTACAGCTGAAACCCGGGCCTCACGCTTGACACCTGCCATCAAATTTTGTACAGCCACCTTGTCCACCTTCTTCGCCGCAGAAAGCCAGTTTTCCTTGAACTGCTGCTCGTCCTTAGCAGTTTTTTGGTCTTCTTTAGGTTCCACTTGACAATAGCCCAGTATTTCTCAATTGGGCGGAGCTCTGGCGTGTTGGGAGGGTTCTTGTCCTTGGGAACCACCTGCACGTTGTTGGCGGCGTACCACTCCATGGCCTTTTTACCGTAATGGCAAGATGCCAAATCCGGCCAAAACAGTACGGAACAACCGTGTTTCTTCAGGAAAGGCAGCAGACGTTTATTCAAACACTCTTTCACGTACATTTCTTGGTTGACAGTCCCGAAAGCTATGAAAATGCAGCTTTTCAAGCCACAGGTACAGATGGCTTGCCAAACCAGATATTTCTTTGCGAACTTTGACAGTTTTATGTGCTTGAAAATATCTGCTACCTTTCCCCTTCCTTTTGCCGTATAAAACTCCTGTCCCGGAAGCTGCTTGTAGTCGGCTTTGACGTAGGTTTCGTCGTCCATTACCATGCAGTCAAACTTCGTCAGCATCGTCGTGTACAGCCTTCGGGATCGCGCTTTGGCCGTCGTATTTTGTTTAACATCGCGATTTGGAGTCACTACCTTCTTGTTAGTCGATAGTCCGTCTCGTTTTTTTGGCTCGATGCACGGTTGTAGACGATACACCCAGCTTATTTGCGGCATCTCGGAGAGAGAGGTTAGGGTTTCGCTTGAAACTACCGGCAACTCTCTTTGTCGTCTCAGCGGCTTCCGGTTTTCGATTTCCCCCCGATCCAGACTTCCTGGCTGTCGACAAACGTTCCCCAAACACTTTAATTACATTAATTAATTAATTAATTACATTACAACTATTAATCTAAAGAACATAGGTACGTATATATTTATTTCTGCTATAATTCTTAGGATTTTGTAGGGAATGCAGTTAACTCCACTGACCCCACTTTGCCATAACATAATCACACACGCAGAGTAGAGTTCTATCCAGCAAAGAAAAAATCATCGAAATCGGATCCAATTTACGGAGTTGATTGCTAAAACAAAATTTCATACCACCGAGATGACCAACTTTCAACGCCTACAGGTCCGCCCGTGGATCCACAAATTTGCAGCCTAAGAGGAAAACACTTCAGGTTTCATGCAAAGAAAAAATTATGTTGATATCTTTATCCGTTCAAAAGTTATAGAATTATTTCCAACAAAACGATTTGGAACCACCGTGCACCGGGGGTTGAACCTGGGTCTGTTGGCACCATAACAGAACGCTTTAGCACATTTTGTTTTTTTTTTTTTCTGGCATATAGTTTTGTATAAATATATTTTTTCCATTAAAAATCAAAAAAAAAGTTAAAAATTGTCGTAATTTGCAAAACCTTTTTAAAATAACTTCCATGGAAGTGAAAATTTCAAACGACACAGGTTCAAATCCCAGCGGGGATGAATTTTTTTATTATTATTTTTTTTTTTACTTTTTTATTGATTTTCTATTCATTTTTGCGTAATTTAATTATCCAAAACTTAAATTTTCACTTAAAACGACCTAATTCCGCACTTTCTAAGATTTGTCTAAAAGGATTGAATTTGAAGTGGAAAAAACTTGATGGGGGATTCCAGGATGCGCTTTACAAGAAATGTTTGTGGAAAAACTTCCCATTTTTGCTGGGTATGTTTTCAGCACTTTATTTTCATTTTTATTTATTTATTTATTTATAGTTGATACTAAATTTATAGTAAATATAATATTA
Organism: Haematobia irritans; assembly: GCF_050003625.1. NCBI lineage: Eukaryota > Metazoa > Arthropoda > Insecta > Diptera > Muscidae > Haematobia > Haematobia irritans. The sequence goes on along the minus strand of NC_134397.1, from coordinate 102,822,829 downwards.
GTATAAAGATATAAAAAAGCATTGGCAACTGAGGCCATCAGCTAAAAATTTTATTTTAAACAAATTATAACAAGCTAGTTGCGCTTGGTGTTTCACAAAACATAAAACGGCTCTTGTAGCAATACTTTCAAGATACTTTACATGATTTTCTTCAATGTGTTGAGACATTTCGAATCAAATACTGTGCGTAATTGAATTATTAACGGCATCTAAATAACACAATTTTCAGTTGATATTAAATTATTTAAGCTTTATTGAGTTGGGACGAAAACTCTGTCCTATCTTTCCAGCGGGCTCGTGTCACGCATATTAATAAAGAAATCTTTAGGTAACGCAACAATATTTATTTGTTATATCGCACGCAGATATTTTTATATCAACTTTTCCTATCCGGGAATATTTTTTTCTTTCACATTACATCGACTTTGCATGCCAATGGAGGCAACGTGCTATTCAGTATACTTCTCTATTCAATAAACGAACAGATGTTGGCTATTCGTTACTAATTGGAATATTGTAACCTTTATATGAAATGTAACACTTGGTTTATCATCACGCAATGGTAACACGCTTATCTTTAATGGTTTAAGAATGTTTATGAGTTTAAGAAATGCATTTCTTATTGGTGGCACAGGCAATGCTACTCAACAAAATTTCATTAATCATGATGAGAGTTTATTATTTCGTACCCTTCCACAAGAAAACCATGCTGCGATGCGTTTGCAAATTTGTTTCGAGATCTACATATATGTACATTCAATTCTTCGTGGAACAGTGTTTGAAAATAACATAATAAAAAAATATAAAGCAACATCAACTCTATTTTTACGCAACACACACTAATGTACAGACTGGAGAAATGTTTGGAATCAAGAAAACATAATTTCCGTATCCCATTGTAGCTCAGGTTTAAAGTTATGACCATTAGCGTAGCTAGGGGGGGGGGGCTATAGCCCCCTAGCAAAATATTAATAGACTGAATTTATAGGTTCAATTAATGTTTTATTTTATAAAAATGAATAAAAAATCAGACTTCAACATAACTAGACAATTAATTTATAAAATAGCAACTAAAAGTAGTTCCACACTTTTTCCCACAAAAAATTTGGGTTTTGTTCTAATGGCACAACTAAAGAAGAATTTAATTATATAAACTACGCAGGAAGTTAATTTAGTTAAATTTTATATAACTGTTTTTTTTTCGTATGTTTAATGGGTAGTTTTTTAATAGGTTAAAAAAGAGTAAGAGTTTATAAAATGGTACAAATTTTTCAAATTTTGCTGCAAACAAACCAACAAACATTGTTTTTTGGAATAATAGTATATAATTTGTGTTATAAACATATTTTACAGGATATATAAACAATTAAATATATATTTGTTTATTTTTATATCATTTTAATTTTGAAATTTGCGTCTTAAAAATTTTAAATAAAAAAGTTTGAGTGATTAATGAAATTATATGTACCTAATTTTCAGAAATAATTTAAGTATACCCTGTGCCACACTGTGGAACACTCATATAACCACAGGGGCCAAAATTTTAATCCGATTTGCTTAAAATTTTACACAGAAAGTATAAGTAAGGTTCTGTATATACCAAGTTTGGTTGAAATCGGATCAGATTTAGATATAGCTCCCATATATCTTTCGCCCGCTTTACACTCGTGCGACCACCGATTTACGTGAAATTTTGAACAGCGAGTAGAATTAACATTTTATATATGCGTGCCAGAATTGGTTAAAAGCGGTTCAGATTTAGATATAGCTCACATATATAGGTTTTTCCGATTTGGACAAAAAGGAACAAAATACCCACATAATCCTTGTAAAATCACCACTGCTAAGTCGAAAACTTGTAAAACTAACTCCAATTTCTAATACATATGTATCAACCGATAAATTATAAATATGTTACACTTTTGCGAAGTTGCCTAAAAATTGCTTCAGATTTACATGTTTCCTATATTTTTGAACTACATAGAAAAAAAATGTCTTGTAAAGGACCATTTTAACTTCCACATAGTTAAAAAAAAATTACTGTAATATATTTAATTTTTCGTAACCACGACGAAAATTTACTTAGCTAAAGGAAAGCTTATAAAATTTCATTGAATGTTTTTTAGTTCACTAACTACGAAATGGGAAGGAAATTTCCTTAAATAAATTTCCAATACAATAGTAAATACATCGTTGATTGTATTATAAAAATACAACGGCAATATAAAAATCTTACTACGAAATGTGGACAATTTGCTAAGAAAAAAATTTTGTTTGGAAAAAAATTTTTGTAGTAAAAATTAACTTAACCACATTACCGATCCAACCGTGGTAACAATTTGATACAGATTCGACATAGAAGTCAGTTATCTGAGCGGCAGTTTTATATATGCGACGCGTCTCTGGAATCAGTTACCCAATCAACTTCAACTTATATAGAACACAGTGCAGTTCAAGACGAAGCTGACAAAAATATCTAAATCAGGACAGTTAATCACAAAGAAATCTTTATGTATAAATAACAATATCGAATTCAGTATCAGTAACAACAATATCTAATTCAGTATGTAAATCCAATTCCTTCATTTCTTATTGTATTTATTACATTTGTTATAACATTACTGATTCTAATACTCATTATAAGATATATATCTTTTGTATTAGGAAAGCAAAATAAATGAAATGAAATGATTCGTATGATGTTCACCTACAGCTTATTCCTCTTTTTATTATAAGTTGAAGTATTTTTCCTCACATTGAAAATTTTAGATAAAGTAGTAGTTAATATAATCGTTGACAGGTGTATATCATTTTTTATAGATTCCTCGTAAATTTTGAATATATTTGACCTTATCCTACGAGGGCGGTTCAGAAAGTTTTTAGCTTATCAATGAAAGATAATAGTTAGTTTTTCAAAAATATGTTTATTTTTCAATATAATCTCCTGAAACTTCAATACACTTAGTCCAACGCTTTTCTAGCAATTCTATCCCTTGAATAAAATAGTTTTCCTCTTGGTCTTCAAAATAGTGGTTTACAACTGTAATTGCATCTTCATTTGAGGTAAAACGCTTGCCAGCAAGGAATTTTTTTAGATTTGGGAACAAGTAAAAGTCACTGGGAGCTAAATCAGGAGAATAAGGTGGGTGGTCAAGCAACTCGTACTTTAATTCGTTGATTTTAGCCATTGTTAAAACACTCTTGTGCGCTGGTGCGTTGTCTTGATGAACAATTATTTTTTGTGTTGTAAGCCAGGACGTTTTTCGCGAATTTGTATATTTAATTGATCCAAAAGGTTGCAATAATACTCTGAATTTATTTTGCAGATAGTCAATCAATAAAATACCTTTGAAGTCCCAAAAAACCGTTGCCATAACCTTACCAGCTGATTGAATTGTTTTTGCCTCCTTTGGGGCACTTCCTCCAGCTTCAGTCCATTGTTTGGATTGTTCTTTTGTCTCTGGAGTACAGTGGTGGATCCATGTCTCATCAACAGTTATGAAACGACGCTTAAAATCCATTTTATTTCGCTTAAAACGATCCAAACAAGCTTGAGAAATGTTCATTCTTCGACTGTTAACAAATGCGGCACCCATCTTACAGAAAGCTTTTTCATCTGTAGTTCTTCATGCAAAATTAAATGGACTCGATCATTTGAGATGCCCATGATAATAGCAATTTCACGCACTTTTATTCGTCGATCATTTAATACCATATCATGCACTTTGGCTACAATTTCTGTTGTTGTTGCTGTTTTTGGACGTCCACTATGTGGTTCATCTTCAATGCTTTTACGACCACGTTTAAATTCAGCAACCCATTTTTTTACTGTTGCATATGAAGGGGCACTTTCACCTAACACTTTCAGCATATCATTATGAATTTCTTGCCCCGATAAACCTTTTTTATGTAAATATTTAATGACAGTACGCATTTCTAATTTTTCCATTGTAAAAAATTGCGGATGCGTCTTTTTTGAACACCTGTTTCTATATGAAGGAGTTGCCAGATCGAAACAAAATTTAATATGTGTTCATAACAGAGATGGAAGTTTCCAAAACACTTAACTTTTTTCTGTTTATAGCGCGTTTTTTGTGCTAGGCCAAGAAGTTTCCGAACTGCCCTCGTATAGATAAAATACCAACTAATCAATAAACGTGCTACTGGAAAATGAAGTGAGAATAGGGTGATGAAATCATTGCATCATATGAGGGAGTTTTAAGAGATATTTTGTGTATATCTCGTTTTGTTGTTTGTGTTTTTTATTGCGTCTTTTATGCTGTTTGGTTGTTTTGATTCTAGAGGCAGTGCGGATGAATTTCTGAAATGTTTCTTGTGTGTTGTTGGTATCTTTTGTTGCAGTAGCGAGATCAGAAAGGGATCGTGTGTGTGGAATTGTTTTTCTTTACGGCAGGTATGTGTTCTTTATCAAAGACAATAAACTTGAGGAAGATAGGAAATTGGCTTGCGTCATACCAACTGTTGCATTTACCATGTTAGTTCCATACATGTTCGTAATTTTTTTATTTGTTTTTCGTTTTTATTTTTTAAATGAAAAACTTAATTTTCCTAATGAAATAATGTTAAATTTTAGGCAACAACAAAAAAACTATATTTTCCCGTATAAGGAAATTTATTTCGTGCACTTAATTTCTTTTTATTTGCATTTTAATGCTATGACAATACTTGTCGTGTACGCGTTTGGTTCGAGTATGAAACTAACACGGTAAATGGTTTGATCTCCTCAGTAGCCAATTTCCCATCTTCCTCAAGTTTATTGTCTTTGTTCTTTATGACTATATGTGTCTTTGAGTTTTATTGCTGCATTCAGTTCTGCTGATACATGTATGAAGCGCTCACGTGGTTTTAATTTTGCAAAATTTTGCGTGCGGTATTGGTGTTTATTAATGAAATTATTTCGAAACTTTTTAGAAACTGAGAAATGAATGGTGTGATGTTAGAGAAAACAATAACGCTTTATATTGATAAAAAAAATAAATATCCAAAAACAAATCACAGATTAAGCAACTGTATATTTCTGTTAATAGTTTAAAATTAGTGGGGATTTTAAATTGATTTACATAAAAAAATATACATCATGAGTGGTGATAGGACAATCTATATTACAACAATTTTTATCTCAGAGCGAACAACAAGAACTGCTTCTGAACCGATTCTATCTTATTAATGTAAACATCATACTGAGGATCCCACACGATAGAACCATACTCCAGAATTGGTCTAACAAGGGCAGTAAAAAGCCTCTTGGTAACATAAGGGTCCGAAAACTGCTTCGTCCAACGCTTTTAAGAACCGCAGATGCCTTACTCATCAAAATTAAGCCTACGATCCATAACAATGCCAAGATCAACAAAAGAATAACGTGCCCTGTATACTATACCGAACATCAATAGACATAGACCTGAAGAAACGCATAAACTTGCATTTCTTCACCAGTATGGAGTATAGTGGTGGATCCATGTCTCATCAACAGTTATGAAACGACGCTTAATATCCATTTTATTTCGCTTAAAAGGATCCAAACAAGCTTGAGAAATGTTCATTCTTATGCGTTTTTGATCGACTGTTAACAAATGCGGCACCCATCTTGCAGAAAGCTTTTTCATCTGTATTTCATTAAATGGACTCGATCATTTGAGATGCCCATGATAAAGGGTGATTCTTTTGAGGTTAGGATTTTCATGCATTAGTATTTGACAGATCACGTGGGATTTCAGACATGGTGTCAAAGAGAAAGATGCTCAGTATGCTTTGACATTTCATCATGAATAGACGAACGATCTGCCACAACGTCGAATTTTCAGTGAATGGGCCCTAGAAAAGTTGGCAGAAAATCCGCTTTTTTATCGACAAATTTTGTTCAGCGATGAGGCTCATTTCTGGTTGAATGGCTACGTAAATAAGCAAAATTGCCGCATTTGGAGTGAAGAGCAACCAGAAGCCGTTCAAGAACTGCCCATGCATCCCGAAAAATGCACTGTTTGGTGTGGTTTGTACGCTGGTGGAATCATTGGACCGTATTTTTTCAAAGATGCTGTTGGACGCAACGTTACGGTGAATGGCGATCGCTATCGTTCGATGCTAACAAACTTTTTGTTGCCAAAAATGGAAGAACTGAACTTGGTTGACATGTGGTTTCAACAAGATGGCGCTACATGCCACACAGCTCGCGATTCTATGGCCATTTTGAGGGAAAACTTCGGAGAACAATTCATCTCAAGAAATGGACCGGTAAGTTGGCCACCAAGATCATGCGATTTGACGCCTTTAGACTATTTTTTGTGGGGCTACGTCAAGTCTAAAGTCTACAGAAATAAGCCAGCAACTATTCCAGCTTTGGAAGACAACATTTCCGAAGAAATTCGGGCTATTCCGGCCGAAATGCTCGAAAAAGTTGTCCAAAATTGGACTTTCCGAATGGACCACCTAAGACGCAGCCGCGGTCAACATTTAAATGAAATTATCTTCAAAAAGTAAATGTCATGGACCAATCTAACGTTTCAAATAAAGAACCGATGAGATTTTGCAAATTTTATGCGTTTTTTTTAAAAAAAAAGTTATCAAGCTCTTAACAAATCACCCTTTATATATATATATATATATATATATATATATATATATATATATATATATATATATATATATATATATATATATATATATATATATATATATATATATATATATATATATATATATATATATATATATATATATATATATATATATATATATATATATATATATATATATCCGAGCTCACATCCGAGCTCATGGGTCTCAAATGGTTGTTGCTCGGGATGAGGTATTTTCACTATATTTTAAGAAAACGAATTTCGATGTGTTGAATTCGCTATCCCTTGATTAATTCTATCAACTCTATCCCTTGATTAAGATAGTTTTCCTCAAGGTCTTCAAAATAGTGGTTTACAACTGTAATTGCATCTTCATTTGAGGTAAAACGCTTGTCAGCAAGGATTTTTTTTAGATTTGGGAACAAGTAAAAGTTACTGGGAGCTAAATCATGGGAAAATAAGGTGGGTGGTCAAGCAACTCGTACTTTAATTCGTTGATTTTAGCCATTGTTAAAACACTCTTGTGCGCTGGTGCGTTGTCTTGATGAAAAATTATTTTTTTGTGTTGTAGGCCAGGACGTTTTTCTCGAATTTGTACATTTAATTGATCCAAAAGGTTGCAATAGTACTCTGAATTTATTGTTTTACCCTTTTGCATATAGTCAATCAATAAAATACCTTTGAAGTCCCAAAAAACCGTCGTCATTACCTTACCAGGCGATTGAATTGTTTTTACCTTTTTTGGGGCACTTCCTCCAGCTTCAGTCCATTGTTTGGATTGTTCTTTTGCCTCTGGAGTATAGTGGTGGATCCATGTCTCATCAACAGTTATGAAACGACGCTTAATATCCATTTTATTTCGCTTAAAAGGATCCAAACAAGCTTGAGAAATGTTCATTCTTATGCGTTTTTGATCGACTGTTAACAAATGCGGCACCCATCTTGCAGAAAGCTTTTTCATCTGTGTTTCATTAAATGGACTTGATCATTTGAGATGCCCATGATATTAGCAATTTCACTCACTTTTATTCGTCGATCATTTAATACCATAGCCTTTATGAGTAAAAAGTTAAACACCGCGCAACGTAACTACAGTGTTACGGAGCGTGAGTGTTTGGCTGCTCTAGAGGCTATCAAAAAGATCAGATGCTACCTTGAACTCCATGATTTTGAGGTCGTTACGGATCATTCCAGCCTCCTGTGGCTGATGCGTCAACCTGACCTTAGCGGACGGTTGGCAGATGGGTATTTAAATTACAACCCTATAGGTTCACGATCAGTCACAGGAAGGGTAAGGACCATATTGTTCCCGACGCACTGTCGAGAATTCCCACGGAAGAAATTTCGGCGTTAGAAATTGGTGATCCAGCCATAGACTTTAATTCTGCTTCCTTTGAAGATGTAGATTACAAGGATTGAGAGACATGGTTATGAGAAACGAAAATAAATATCCCGTTGTTAAAGTAGTGGATAAGTTCGTTTACTTCCGAACAGAACACTACTCGGGTGACGAATCTCAAGAACAACAATGTTGGAAGCTTTGGATTCCGCTGAGACTTCGTAGGGAGACCATATCAAAAGCTCATGATGTCCCTGAATGTTCTCATGGCGGCATGGCCAAAACAATAGAGCTTCTAAGACGTACATTCTATTGGCCTGGCATGGTGAAAGATGTACGGGACTACATCCGTAATTGCGAGACATGCAAGGTTACGAAAGCTCCAAACTCAGTATTGAAGTCTCCAATGGGTAGATTACCCGAAACTGTCCGTCCGTTCCAGCGATTATACGTGGATCTGTTAGGTCCATATCCTAGAACAAAATCCGGATACATCGGCATTCTGATAGTTCTAGATCACCTATCAAAGTTCCACTGGCTATGCCCACTTAAGAAGTTCACTGCATCCCCTATCCAAGAATTCTTACAAAAGCATATATTTCATATATATGGAATTCCTGAATGCATAGTTAGCGATAACGGCAGCCAGTTTCGCTCCAATGAGCTAAATGCATTTTTGACCTCCTACGGTATTAGACATATTTACACAGCCCTTTACTCCCCGCAATCTAACGCCTCGGAGCGGGTTAATCGCTCATTGATTGCTGGGATAAGATCTTATTTAAAGGATGACCATAGACAATGGGACGAAAAGCTCAGCCATATTAGCTGCGCTCTTCGTAACTCCTTCCATCAGGCTATCAAATGTTCCCCATATCATGCCATTTTTGGCTTCGATATGGTCATTCATGCCTCACAATACGAAATTCTCAAAAATTTGAATCAATTGAATGAGTCCAGTGTTTCGTTAGCTAGAGATGACCATCTTCAACATAAAGGAAGCCTATGAAAGAAATCAAAATACATATAATTTGCGGACCAGACTACAGTCTTTTGATATAGGACAGATTGTATATCGAAGGAACTTCGCTCAGTGCAACGCCGAGAAACATTTTAATGCTAAGTTTGCTCCGGTTTTTATAAAGGCAAGAGTGAAGGAAAAACTAGGCAAACATTATTACCTCTTAGAAGATGTGGATGGCAAAATAATGGGAACGTATCATGGGAAAGATATCCGTACCTGATCGTCCTTTTTCCATTTAATTAAGTTTCGTATAACTCACTTAATTATCCGGTTTTGTGGTGGACGATATATTGTCTACCCATAGAGACATTAAATTTTATTAACAATACACTAAGCCCTTATATGGTAGCAATTTTTATGGTTGTTGTGACAAAAGTTTGCACTCTTTAAAATTGGTCTCAAACCCCATATCTGTCCATCCGTGCATTCGTATGTAGTATGATTGCTCAATAGCCTATATTGTTTGGTATTGATGCAATTTGTCTGATATTGACTTAAAATTTATTTTTGGTAAGCAGAAAAGTGTAAAGTGTCTTGTAGTCGACCATGACCGGATTTGGCTTTCTCATTTATTTCTTTCTGTTAATTTAGCTTTGACTACTTTAATATTTTTATCAATGGTCGCGATGATGGGAATGGAATTCCAGTTTTCCTACATGGGACAATTCTTTCACATGCACCTTTCTCCAAAACACTTTGAGGGAACAATATTTTTTTCTTTTTGGAATTCTGTAGTTTTTGTAAGAAAAACAAAAAAAAAAGGAAAAATAAGAATCCAACAACAAAATTATTTTTTTCTCTTTCTGTCTCATAATAAGTCTAGCTTGCAAATGCTAAATCTTGTTAACAGCTGATTTCATTCATATTTTGTGTTGACATACGCCGCAAAGCACTGATGTGAGGCGTACTCATAAAGGTGTTTGTCATGGATAATATCATTGATAACATAACCAGTTCGTAAAACATTTAATATTTTCTTAGAATTTTGCGTAATTTCATTCATGAAATATTCTCGGGAATAATGCAAATTTTATAGCAAATTTGCATTCATAAAATATGCTGCGTACTAGATACTTTTGTTGGCCAGAATGGATGACCTATTGAATGAATTGGCAATGCGGAAAAACTCTCGCAAATATTCTACTTTTGCATAGATTTGACATTTTGCTTTGCTCTGGTTGAGAAAACTCAGGCTTATCACTGAACTGCAGCCAAATTCAGGTTCTATTTCCTGTAAACTTCGTAGATAGCAAGTTCGTTCACAGTGAAAATTATACAAAGTATATCCATGTTTATATTATGAATCCATACAAAAGATTTATTTAGTGACAACCTATTTTTACCCATTTTATTCGATTCTGTGGCTAATTATAAAACTTTTGAAGGTAAATTCATTTTATCAGAATTTTTTGTTGAGCAAATGTTTAATTGGCTGAAAATGGTTTTCAGATTAACATCAGGGGAACACGTTTCATAATTTTCCCCAATTTTTGGTACTCCTCCTTATTGCTGGGACGACAGCCATCAAAGATTTCGAATTTTCCCAAACTGTGCCATCCAAAATTGCGATCACTCTACCTACAGGGTAGTAGTGGATCGAATCATTTTGTTGAGACATCTCCCAGTCTTGGAGCAACAGTTCATCCTGAAATACCAGAAGATTTAGTGCCTTCGACCATCATCTTTGTTTTGAAATGACGCCTTGCCATCATACACCCGACTAGAGAATAATAACCTCGTTTTGGCCCAATCCAGTACACCAGTGTGAAGCAATTTTATCTCATAAAGTCGGGAAAGTCTTAAAATTTTTCATTAACATTAAATATTTTTTTCCAATCGTAATTCTTCAAACTTCGTTACTGGACACAACATGCAAACAATCTTAATTTATTAATGCATTTCAAATATTTTCCAAAAACAAATCCAAATCCTAGAAATTATTAGAATTTAAAATGAGAAGTTCATTAAAAATTACGACCACAATTAACTTTTTCCAATACGCCCAATTAATTATTTAAAATTTTATAATTGATACGCATAAAAAATCAATCGCCTTAAAATAATATTATTAATTTAAAAATGATTTTGAAAATCCAAATGATATTTGAGAATGACATAAATTTCGCTCAATACTGTTTCTTAACTTATTAAATTTAAAAGTATTTTTTTAAGAGAAAAAGAATGGAAATTCAGCTTATCCTTTCCTTGCAAACAAGTCCGACATTAGTCTACAGATTTTGTTTTTAAGTAACACTTCATTACAAAAAATTGGTTGATACACTGTGTATCTGTTGTTAAAATGTTGAAACGCTATAACTATTTATAATCTGTAGTTTCGTGGTGAGGAAAATTCTCAACATTCGCAAATTTATTCAAGAGTAATAATTCAAAACATACTGATTTAATTTGCATCAAGAAAAAATAATATTTGTCGTATGCTACAAAACGAAGGTATCAATGAATGCAGAAAATAATTTTATATCATTTTTACGCTACGTTGGTAAACAAATGTGGTTCATAACAAATCATCAATAACATCAACCAGCATCCAGATCAGAGTGAAGGCCTTCAACGGATCGGGGAGTGGTGGTAAGTTTTTACTACTTTCATTCATTACGTTTTCTTGCATTCATAACATCGTACTCACATGCTTTGGAGAGCCAGAGAGAAGAGCACAGTAAAATATCACAATGCTGTTTTGTTGCTATGATTTGCTATAATTGTTTTATTTCATTGTTTGGTATTCTCATCATTTTTATGTGATCTCTTACTCTCTCTGTATCTCTCAAGTATCTGAGTTTATATCATTAATTATTTGTTTTGATATTGTTTTTCTTTCCTCATTATTATTTCGTACAAAAATTTGCATTGATTAACCCCTTAAAGTTCGTCAAAAATCACGCGAAACGTATGTTTTGAATTAAGTTTTTTTTTTCCATTCTTGTTAAGCATAATTTTCTAATTAATCTTTTCATAGAATTTCATATGGATGCATAGAAAAAAATAATGTTAAGGAATTATATTTATATTAGTGAATTATTAATAAACATTTTGAATGAATATATATATTGAAAATAATTTGCGTTCTATTCAATAATGAATTGGTAAAAGGGTAAAGGACGTTTTCCTATTAAAAGGGACGATTACATAAAATGGAGTAATTTAGTTTTTTTTTTTTTGGGTCTTAATAAAATAGCCAATTAAGACAAAGGCTGGTGTGGGTATTGAGGCACTTTCTCAGAACATCCGAGAAAGACTTTTAACACGGCATTTAAATAGCACATAAATAATCTTTATCCATTCCAGTGGGGTGTCTCTTCTGGAGTTTCTATTGTATTTCATTTGTAGTTTCTGGTTCAATTTTTTTTTTTTTTTGACTGATTGGGGTTAAATAAATAGGGAGTCTATAATAATGTCTGTGATGGTAACTTGGCTTGGCTTGAGAAGGACCGAACCCTCCCCAACGATTGAAGCTAGCGGTATCAAAGGCTCCCGAAGTCCTACCTCACACCAAGATTCAGGATGCTTCCTAAGTATAAAAAAATTTGCATCAACGGCGAATATCATTCGTGTACATTACAACTTCGGCTACAATTTCTGTTGTCATTGCAGTTTTTGGACGTCCACTACGTGGTTCATCTTCAATGCTTGTACGGCCTCGTTTAAATTCAGCAACCCAATTTTTTACTGTTGTATATGAAGGAGCACTTTCACCTAACACATTCACCATATCATTATGAATTTCTTGCCCCGATTAACTTTTTTTATGTAAATATTTAATGACAGCACGCATTTCTAATTTTTCCAATGGAAAAAAATGCGGATGCGTCTTTTTTGAACAAATGTTTCTATATGAAGGAGTTACCAGATCGAAACAAAATTTAACGTGTTAATGTGTTAATAACAGAGATCGAAGTTTCCAAACCACTTAACTTTTTTCTGTTTATACCGCGCTTATTGTGCTAGGCTAAGAAGTTTCCGAACTGCCCTCGTATTTCTTCAGAAAGTTTTGTCACAATTATAGTTCTACAGAAAATTTTGTCAAAATATTTTTATTTTTGTCAAAATTTTATTTTGTTTTTTTCTCAACATTTTATTTCTATAGAAAATTTGCCAAAATTTTATTTCTATAGAAATTTTTGTCAAAATTTTATTTCTATAGAAAATGTTGGTAAAATGTTGTTAAAATTTTGTCAAAATTTTATTTCTATAAAAAATTTTGTCAAAATTTTATTTCTATCAAAAATTTTGATATATTGTAATGTTAAATGTTATGTGAGAAAATTAAAACACCTTATCAATTCAGTGTCTAAATTAATTCTGTTTTATTGTGGGCTCAAGGTCCCTCTTTTATATTAATTTCTTCTTAAAATTATTTTACAATTTTTCATTCTTAAATTTACTAATACATATTTACATTAGTGCATTGACCAATCATGGAATTACACATTCTTACACACATGTGTTTTACTTTTACTTTCGCGTTACAATTGCATTTATGCTGACTGCGCAGCATTGCTCTGCTTTGAACCCATTTGTCCATATTCTTGCTTAGTTCAATGTTCTATTTAAGAGTAACAAGAACGGCAATAATATAGGTCAGTTGGTTAATGCAGTCATCGAATACCAAAGTATGTCGATGAACCAACATAGTAAGCAAAATAATGTTAGGTGCAGTTGCAGCGTATGTTAACAATATGTTATGAATGTTAACATGCAATCTTATATGCATAACAACAAAATGAATGAGATGTGTGAATGATCACATTACACCCTCACCCTAAAGAGAATTGTTCACAATTTGTGTGGTCTATACGAAACAAATTGGGTACAAGAATGTGTCACATGATCTTTTCATATCGGTCTCTTTTATGTTGTTCATATTTATTTACAATATTTTTGGTTGAAATTTAATAGGTACAATTGTTTAAGTGGTATGTTTAGTGTTTTGGTATTTCAATTGATATAATTACAAGTTCCTTAGTATAATTGTTCTTATAGTAATTTGATACAATATATGTTTTGACTTATGAGATATTATTTTTGATATTTCTTTAATAAATTTTTGTGTAATATCTTTTCTTTGTTCTCTATTTTTATTTTTACATTAGGTTCTTTGATATCAGTTATTTCATATGGACCATGGTACGGTGCTTGGTTTTTCTTTCTATTTTCTTTCCTTACCAAAACTAAGTCACCTATTTTTAAATCTATTCTATTTGTATTCAATAATGATTTTTGACTTCTTTTGATTTTTGTTTGTTCTATTAACTTTCTAGTATTTTCTAATGATATTTTTAATCTTAATTTTAATTCATTAGCATAATTGTCAATGTCGTAGATTTTTGTGTCATTCATCACACTCTCCCCTGGCAAGGTTGGTAGCTTGCCAAATATTAATTCAAAAGGTGAATACCCAGTATCAACATGTGGCGTTATGTTGTATGCGAATGCATAGTAAGGTATCCAATTACTCCAATTATCGTCATTTACGAAAGACAAAAAGTATTCATTTAGAACTCTATGGTTTCTTTCAATTGTGCCCAAAGTCTCGTGATGATATGGTGTTGAAAGCCTTTGTTCAATCTTTAATAGTTTGCACATTTCGTCCATTAATTCATTAACGAATTCAGTGCCTCTATCAGATTTCAAGGTCTTAAATATGCCATATCGCAAAATTAAATTTTCATTTAAAGTTTTTGCTATAGACTTGGCTTCTTTAGTCTCCATAGGTGCAGCTATTACATATTTTGTCAATTCGCATTGCATAGTCAGAATGTAACGATAATTTTCTGATGGACGTAAGGGGCCTACGGTGTCAATGACAACTGTGCTAAAACTATCTATAGGTGTGTCTGTCTTTATTAAAGGTTCCTTAGTATGTTTTGTTTGTTTATTTCTTTGACATAAATCGCATGTAGTAACATATTTTTTTATCATTTGAGACATGTTTTTCCATATGTATTTTTGTCTTAGTTTTGTTAATGTCTATTTAACTCCAAAATGACCTCCGCATGGTGTATCGTGATATAATTTTATAAGCTTATATTGTTCTTCTTTATTTGTTATTTTTCGAGGATTTTCATATAGTAATATTTTGACGTCTTTATTTTTCAAATATATATTCATTTCTTTTTTAAATTTCCCATGGGTTATTATATTAAATATTTCGTCACCTTTTTCTAGTGCGAAAGTCTTAATACTCATTCTGCTTAACTCAGATGATAGCTTCTCCCAAAGATTACCTGAGTAATAGGGATTATCGCTACACCTTATGCGCAATTCGTTCACAGAATGATTATCAAGAATCTTAAATTCATTAGTCGACTTACATAATTCAAATTTCATTTTTCTCGCGAGTTTAATAACTTTTATTGATGTACATTCCCAAACTTTGAGTTGATCAGGCTCACTATGAGAAGACATCTTATTTTTATTAGCATGCATATATTCCTCATTTTTATTATATTCTTTTATGCGCATTTTATTTTTCATTCCTCGTGTTATCACCAGCGATTTCTTTATTTTGTCATCTATATTTTGAGGTATCATTGTTTTTAGAGTGTCGGAGTTTAATTGTATGCGTTATTTTTTTATAATTTATATTATTTTTTAATTAGTTGTATGGATAAATTAAATATGTTCTTATCTAATTTTTGCTTGAAATATTTATCTTTAATAAATATATATAGATATTTTTTTATCAGAGAAATTAATTCTTAAATCTATTTTTCTGTTACAAATTTTGTTACAATATACTTTAATCAAATTATCGCTTTTTATTATATTTATTATTATTTTTTTTTTTATGAAACATTGTTTTCCATCTAAGACAAATTATATTATAGTGATTATTATTGTACTATAAGTATTATTAACTATTATTATAAATAGGATATTTATTAGTGTATTTTTTTTTAAGTTTTAAATTTGTCTGTTGTATGTTTTGTTTAAATATGTTAAATTTTGTTTGGCTTTAGTTGTATGTCATTATTATTTATATATTAGTTACTATTTTAAGCTAACTTGGCTAAGAGCAGCAATGCCTTCTAGCCTCTTGGGTTGCAGATGAATGCAAACCTTTTTTTTAGCTAACTACTAATTATTTGTATATATTTTTGTTATATTAATGAATCCTTTTTTTTGTGTGTATTTGTTTGGTTTTTCTGATCCGATTCCTGGTCTCCAAGTAATGTTTGTTGGCTGTTGATAGTTTTGATCCTCGTCTTCTTTTAATATTTTAGCGATTTGGATCCCTTTGCCTTTTTCTGGTATCATTTCCTGACCTTGGATCCTTATTTCGTTCCAATCGACAACCCTCGGCGTGGGTTGGACCGCCTGGATAGTATTGGCAGTATCTTCCATCATTTTGTGCGTCTTGCAACACAACTATTTTTGTTTTAAACAAAAATATTTTTGTTTGTTTTTTTTTTTTTTTTTTTTTTTTTTTTTTTAATGCGGATGTTAACGCATTAATTAAATTCTATGCGGCTGTTTACGCATGAAAGGATTTATTATTATTGTTATCATTTTTTTATTTACTAAATGCGAATAGAACGCATAAGTTTGGCAGGATCGCCATGTGGTGTTATTCGTAACTGAGAAAGAAAATAGACTTTATTGTTTTGTGTCTAAATTGAATCTGTTTTATTGTGGGCTCAAGGTCCCTCTTTTATATTAATTTCTTCTTAAAATTATTTTACAATTTTTCATTCTTAAATTTACTAATACATATTTACATTAGTGCATTGACCAATCATGGAATTACACATTCTTACACACATGTGTTTTACTTTTACTTTCGCGTTACAATTGCATTTATGCTGACTGCGCAGCATTGCTCTGCTTTGAACCCATTTGTCCATATTCTTGCTTAGTTCAATGTTCTATTTAAGAGTAACAAGAACGGCAATAATATAGGTCAGTTGGTTAATGCAGTCACCGAATACCAAAGTATGTCGATGAACCAACATAGTAAGCAAAATAATGTTAGGTGCAGTTGCAGCGTATGTTAACAATATGTTATGAATGTTAACATGCAATATATATATATATATATATATATATATATATATATATATATATATATATATATATATATATATATATATATATATATATATATATATATATATATATATATATATATATATATATATATATATATATATATATATATATATATATATATATATATATATATATATATATATATATATATATACATCCAAGCTCATGGGTCTCAAGTGGTTGTTGCTCGGGTTGAGGTATTTTCACTATATTTTAAGAAAACGAATTTCGATGTGTTGAATTCGCTTCTTTACGGTGTTGGCTGGGGATGGAAAATACAATTTTTAAGAAAGTACAAAGTATTTTTTTGAGCGAAAAAGCGCTTTTCACTAAATTTCAACAAAAATCCCATTGGGTGATTATTGTCCAGAGCATCGTTAGACTGAATTTAAAGCGAATAAAATTTTGTTTGTCAACTCCTCAATTAAAAACCAGTAAGGAAAGTCTAAAGTCGGGCGGGGCCGACTATATTATACCCTGCACCACTTTGTAGATCTAAATTTTCGATACCATATTACATCCGTCAAATGTGTTGGGGGCTATATATAAAGGTTTGTCCCAAATACATACATTTAAATATCACTCGATCTGGAAGAATTTGATAGACTTCTACAAAATCTATAGACTCAAAATTTAAGTCGGCTAATGCACTAGGGTGGAACACAATGTTAGTAAAAAAATATGGGAAACGTTTAAATCTGAAGCAATTTTAAGGAAACTTGGAAAAAGTTTATTTATGATTTATCGCTCGATATATATGTATTAGAAGTTTAAGAAAATTAGGGTCATTTTTTCAACTACAAGGAAAATATTGGTATTTTGACCACTTTTGTCGAAATCAGAAAAACATATATATGGGAGCTATATCTAAATCTGAACCGATTTCAACCAAATTTAAAACACGCATAGCAACAATGCTAATTCTACTCCCTGCGCAAAATTTCAACTAAATCGGAGCAAAAAATTGGCCTCTGTGGTCATATATGTGTAAATCGGCCGAAAGCTATATATGAGAGCTATATATAAATCTGAACCGATTTCAACCAAATTTGGCACGCATAGCTACAATGCTAATTCTACTCCCTGTGCAAAATTTCAACTAAATCGGATCAAAAAATTGGCCTCTGTGGTCATATGAGTGTAAATCGGGCGAAAGCTATATATGGGAGCTATATCTAAATCTGAACCGATTTCAACCAAATTTGGCACGCATAGCTACAATGCTAATTTTACTCCCTGTGCAAAATTTCAACTAAATCGGAGTTAAAAATTGGCCTCTGTGGTCATATGAGTGTAAATCGGGCGAAAGCTTTATATGGGAGATATATCCAAATCTGAACCGATTTCAAGCAAATTTGGCACGCATAGTTACAACGCTAATTCTACTCCCTATGCAAAATTTCAGCTAAATCGGAGCAAAAAATTGGCCTCTGTGGGCAAATGAGTGTAAATCGGGCGAAAGCTATATATGGGAGCTATATCTAAATCTGAACCGATTTTGCTGATATTTTGCAAGTTTTTCGAGACTCATAAAATATTCGGATGTACGGAATTTGAGGAAGATCGGTTGATATACACGCCAATTATGACCAGATCGGTGAAAAATATATATGGCAGCTATATCTAAATCTGAACCAAAATCAATAGGGATCGTCTTTGAGCCGAAACAGGACCCTATACCAAATTTTAGGACAATCGGACTAAAACTGCGAGCTGTACTTTGCACACAAAAATACATCAACAGACAGACAGACGGGCAGACAGACGGACATCGCTAAATCGACTCAGAATTTAATTCTAAGCCGATCCGTATACTAAAAGGTTGGTCTATGATTACTCCTTCTTGGTGTTACATACAAATGCACAAACTTATTATACCCTGTACCACAGTAGTGGTGAAGGGTATAAAAAAAAAAACAAATGAAAAAGTTTTCTATAGAAATAAAATTTTGAGAAAATTTTCTATAGAATAAAACTTTGACAAAATTTTCTATAGAAATAAAATTTTGACAAAATTTTCTATAGAAATAAAATTTTGACAAAATTTTCTATAGAAATAAAATTTGGACAAAAAATTCTATAGAAATAAAATTTTGCCAAAATTTTCTATAAAAATAAAATCTTGACAAAATTTTCTATAGAAATAAAATTTTGACAAAATTTTCTATAGAAATAAAATTTTGACAAAATTTTTGATAGAAATAAAATTTTGACAAAATTTTTTATAGAAATAAAATTTTGACAAAAATTTCTATAGAAATAATTTTGCCAAAATTTTCTATAGAAATAAAATTTTGATAAAGTTTTCTATATATATAACATTTTAACAACATTTTCTATAGAAATAAAATTTTGACAAAAATTTCTATAGAAATAAAATTTTGACAAAAATTTCTATAGAAATAAAATTTTGGCAAATTTTCTATAGAAATAAAATGTTGACAAAAAAACAAAATAAAATTTTGACAAAAATAAAAATATTTTGACAAAATTTTCTGTAGAAATATAATTGTGACAAAACTTTCTGAAGAAATACGAGGGCAGTTCGGAAACTTCTTAGCCTAGCACAATAAGCGCGGTATAAACAGAAAAAAGTTAAGTGTTTTGGAAACTTCGATCTCTGTTATTAACACATTAACACGTTAAATTTTGTTTCGATCTGGTAACTCCTTCATATAGAAACAGTTGTTCAAAAAAGCGCATCCGCAATTTTTGTACAATGGAAAAATTAGAAATGCGTGCTGTCATTAAATATTTACATAAAAAAAGTTTATCGGGGCAAGAAATTCATAATGATATGGTGAATGTGTTAGGTGAAAGTGTTCCTTCATATACAACAGTAAAAAATTGGGTTGCTGAATTTAAACGAGGCCGTACAAGCATTGAAGATGAACCACGTAGTGGACGTCCAAAAACTGCAATGACAACAGAAATTGTAGCCGAAGTGCATGATATGGTATTAAATGATCGACGAATAAAAGTGAGTGAAATTGCTAATAAAGGGTGATTTGTTAAGAGCTTGATAACTTTTTTTAAAAAAAAAACGCATAAAATTTGCAAAATCTCATCGGTTCTTTATTTTAAACGTTAGATTGGTCCATGACATTTACTTTTTGAAGATAATTTCATTTAAATGTTGACCGCGGCTGCGTCTTAGGTGGTCCATTCGGAAAGTCCAATTTTGGGCAACTTTTTCGAGCATTTCGGCCGGAATAGCCCGAATTTCTTCGGAAATGTTGTCTTCCAAAGCTGGAATAGTTGCTGGCTTATTTCTGTAGACTTTAGACTTGACGTAGCCCCACAAAAAATAGTCTAAAGGCGTCAAATCGCATGATCTTGGTGGCCAACTTACCAGTCCATTTCTTGAGATGAATTGTTCTCCGAAGTTTTCCCTCAAAATGGCCATAGAATCGCGAGCTGTGTGGCATGTAGCGCCATCTTGTTGAAACCACATGTCAACCAAGTTCAGTTCTTCCATTTTTGGCAACAAAAAGTTTGTTAGCATCGAACGATAGCGATCGCCATTCACCGTAACGTTGCGTCCAACAGCATCTTTGAAAAATAACGGTCCAATGATTCCACCAGCGTACAAACCACACCAAACAGTGCATTTTTCGGGATGCATGGGCAGTTCTTGAACGGCTTCTGGTTGCTCTTCACTCCAAATGCGGCAATTTTGCTTATTTACGTAGCCATTCAACCAGAAATGAGCCTCATCGCTGAACAAAATTTGTCGATAAAAAAGCGGATTTTCTGCCAACTTTTCTAGGGCCCATTCACTGAAAATTCGACGTTGTGGCAGATCGTTCGTCTATTCATGATGAAATGTCAAAGCATACTGAGCATCTTTCTCTTTGACACCATGTCTGAAATCCCACGTGATCTGTCAAATACTAATGCATGAAAATCCTAACCTCAAAAGAATCACCCTTTATCATGGGCATCTCAAATGATCGAGTCCATTTAATGAAATACAGATGAAAAAGCTTTCTGCAAGATGGGTGCCGCATTTGTTAACAGTCGATCAAAAACGCATAAGAATGAACATTTCTCAAGCTTGTTTGGATCCTTTTAAGCGAAATAAAATGGATATTAAGCGTCGTTTCATAACTGTTGATGAGACATGGATCCACCACTATACTCCATACTGGTGAAGAAATGCAAGTTTATGCGTTTCTTCAGGTCTATGTCTATTGATGTTCGGTATAGTATACAGGGCACGTTATTCTTTTGTTGATCTTGGCATTGTTATGGATCGTAGGCTTAATTTTGATGAGTAAGGCATCTGCGGTTCTTAAAAGCGTTGGACGAAGCAGTTTTCGGACCCTTATGTTACCAAGAGGCTTTTTACTGCCCTTGTTAGACCAATTCTGGAGTATGGTTCTATCGTGTGGGATCCTCAGTATGATGTTTACATTAATAAGATAGAATCGGTTCAGAAGCAGTTCTTGTTGTTCGCTCTGAGATAAAAATTGTTGTAATATAGATTGTCCTATCACCACTCATGATGTATATTTTTTTATGTAAATCAATTTAAAATCCCCACTAATTTTAAACTATTAACAGAAATATACAGTTGCTTAATCTGTGATTTGTTTTTGGATATTTATTTTTTTTATCAATATAAAGCGTTATTGTTTTCTCTAACATCACACCATTCATTTCTCAGTTTCTAAAAAGTTTCGAAATAATTTCATTAATAAACACCAATACCGCACGCAAAATTTTGCAAAATTAAAACCACGTGAGCGCTTCATACATGTATCAGCAGAACTGAATGCAGCAATAAAACTCAAAGACACATATAGTCATAAAGAACAAAGACAATAAACTTGAGGAAGATGGGAAATTGGCTACTGAGGAGATCAAACCATTTACCGTGTTAGTTTCATACTCGAACCAAACGCGTACACGACAAGTATTGTCATAGCATTAAAATGCAAATAAAAAGAAATTAAGTGCACGAAATAAATTTCCTTATACGGGAAAATATAGTTTTTTTGTTGTTGCCTAAAATTTAACATTATTTCATTAGGAAAATTAAGTTTTTCATTTAAAAAATAAAAACGAAAAACAAATAAAAAAATTACGAACATGTATGGAACTAACATGGTAAATGCAACAGTTGGTATGACGCAAGCCAATTTCCTATCTTCCTCAAGTTTATTGTCTTTGATAAAGAACACATACCTGCCGTAAAGAAAAACAATTCCACACACACGATCCCTTTCTGATCTCGCTACTGCAACAAAAGATACCAACAACACACAAGAAACATTTCAGAAATTCATCCGCACTGCCTCTAGAATCAAAACAACCAAACAGCATAAAAGACGCAATAAAAAACACAAACAACAAAACGAGATATACACAAAATATCTCTTAAAACTCCCTCATATGATGCAATGATTTCATCACCCTATTCTCACTTCATTTTCCAGTAGCACGTTTATTGATTAGTTGGTATTTTATCTATACGAGGGCAGTTCGGAAACTTCTTGGCCTAGCACAAAAAACGCGCTATAAACAGAAAAAAGTTAAGTGTTTTGGAAACTTCCATCTCTGTTATGAACACATATTAAATTTTGTTTCGATCTGGCAACTCCTTCATATAGAAACAGGTGTTCAAAAAAGACGCATCCGCAATTTTTTACAATGGAAAAATTAGAAATGCGTACTGTCATTAAATATTTACATAAAAAAGGTTTATCGGGGCAAGAAATTCATAATGATATGCTGAAAGTGTTAGGTGAAAGTGCCCCTTCATATGCAACAGTAAAAAAATGGGTTGCTGAATTTAAACGTGGTCGTAAAAGCATTGAAGATGAACCACATAGTGGACGTCCAAAAACAGCAACAACAACAGAAATTGTAGCCAAAGTGCATGATATGGTATTAAATGATCGACGAATAAAAGTGCGTGAAATTGCTATTATCATGGGCATCTCAAATGATCGAGTCCATTTAATTTTGCATGAAGAACTACAGATGAAAAAGCTTTCTGTAAGATGGGTGCCGCATTTGTTAACAGTCGAAGAATGAACATTTCTCAAGCTTGTTTGGATCGTTTTAAGCGAAATAAAATGGATTTTAAGCGTCGTTTCATAACTGTTGATGAGACATGGATCCACCACTGTACTCCAGAGACAAAAGAACAATCCAAACAATGGACTGAAGCTGGAGGAAGTGCCCCAAAGGAGGCAAAAACAATTCAATCAGCTGGTAAGGTTATGGCAACGGTTTTTTGGGACTTCAAAGGTATTTTATTGATTGACTATCTGCAAAATAAATTCAGAGTATTATTGCAACCTTTTGGATCAATTAAATATACAAATTCGCGAAAAACGTCCTGGCTTACAACACAAAAAATAATTGTTCATCAAGACAACGCACCAGCGCACAAGAGTGTTTTAACAATGGCTAAAATCAACGAATTAAAGTACGAGTTGCTTGACCACCCACCTTATTCTCCTGATTTAGCTCCCAGTGACTTTTACTTGTTCCCAAATCTAAAAAAATTCCTTGCTGGCAAGCGTTTTACCTCAAATGAAGATGCAATTACAGTTGTAAACCACTATTTTGAAGACCAAGAGGAAAACTATTTTATTCAAGGGATAGAATTGCTAGAAAAGCGTTGGACTAAGTGTATTGAAGTTTCAGGAGATTATATTGAAAAATAAACATATTTTTGAAAAACTAACTATTATCTTTCATTGATAAGCTAAAAACTTTCTGAACCGCCCTCGTAGGATAAGGTCAAATATATTCAAAATTTACGAGGAATCTATAAAAAATGATATACACCTGTCAACGATTATATTAACTACTACTTTATCTAAAATTTTCAATGTGAGGAAAAATACTTCAACTTATAATAAAAAGAGGAATAAGCTGTAGGTGAACATCATACGAATCATTTCATTTCATTTATTTTGCTTTCCTAATACAAAAGATATATATCTTATAATGAGTATTAGAATCAGTAATGTTATAACAAATGTAATAAATACAATAAGAAATGAAGGAATTGGATTTACATACTGAATTAGATATTGTTGTTACTGATACTGAATTCGATATTGTTATTTATACATAAAGATTTCTTTGTGATTAACTGTCCTGATTTAGATATTTTTGTCAGCTTCGTCTTGAACTGCACTGTGTTCTATATAAGTTGAAGTTGATTGGGTAACTGATTCCAGAGACGCGTCGCATATATAAAACTGCCGCTCAGATAACTGACTTCTATGTCGAATCTGTATCAAATTGTTACCACGGTTGGATCGGTAATGTGGTTAAGTTAATTTTTACTACAAAAATTTTTTTCCAAACAAAATTTTTTTCTTAGCAAATTGTCCACATTTCGTAGTAAGATTTTTATATTGCCGTTGTATTTTTATAATACAATCAACGATGTATTTACTATTGTATTGGAAATTTATTTAAGGAAATTTCCTTCCCATTTCGTAGTTAGTGAACTAAAAAACATTCAATGAAATTTTATAAGCTTTCCTTTAGCTAAGTAAATTTTCGTCGTGGTTACGAAAAATTAAATATATTACAGTAATTTTTTTTTAACTATGTGGAAGTTAAAATGGTCCTTTACAAGACATTTTTTTTCTATGTAGTTCAAAAATATAGGAAACATGTAAATCTGAAGCAATTTTTAGGCAACTTCGCAAAAGTGTAACATATTTATAATTTATCGGTTGATACATATGTATTAGAAATTGGAGTTAGTTTTACAAGTTTTCGACTTAGCAGTGGTGATTTTACAAGGATTATGTGGGTATTTTGTTCCTTTTTGTCCAAATCGGAAAAACCTATATATGTGAGCTATATCTAAATCTGAACCGCTTTTAACCAATTCTGGCACGCATATATAAAATGTTAATTCTACTCGCTGTTCAAAATTTCACGTAAATCGGTGGTCGCACGAGTGTAAAGCGGGCGAAAGATATATGGGAGCTATATCTAAATCTGATCCGATTTCAACCAAACTTGGTATATACAGAACCTTACTTATACTTTCTGTGTAAAATTTTAAGCAAATCGGATTAAAATTTTGGCCCCTGTGGTTATATGAGTGTTCCACAGTGTGGCACAGGGTATACTTAAATTATTTCTGAAAATTAGGTACATATAATTTCATTAATCACTCAAACTTTTTTATTTAAAATTTTTAAGACGCAAATTTCAAAATTAAAATGATATAAAAATAAACAAATATATATTTAATTGTTTATATATCCTGTAAAATATGTTTATAACACAAATTATATACTATTATTCCAAAAAACAATGTTTGTTGGTTTGTTTGCAGCAAAATTTGAAAAATTTGTACCATTTTATAAACTCTTACTCTTTTTTAACCTATTAAAAAACTACCCATTAAACATACGAAAAAAAAACAGTTATATAAAATTTAACTAAATTAACTTCCTGCGTAGTTTATATAATTAAATTCTTCTTTAGTTGTGCCATTAGAACAAAACCCAAATTTTTTGTGGGAAAAAGTGTGGAACTACTTTTAGTTGCTATTTTATAAATTAATTGTCTAGTTATGTTGAAGTCTGATTTTTTATTCATTTTTATAAAATAAAACATTAATTGAACCTATAAATTCAGTCTATTAATATTTTGCTAGGGGGCTATAGCCCCCCCCCCCTAGCTACGCTAATGGTCATAACTTTAAACCTGAGCTACAATGGGATACGGAAATTATGTTTTCTTGATTCCAAACATTTCTCCAGTCTGTACATTAGTGTGTGTTGCGTAAAAATAGAGTTGATGTTGCTTTATATTTTTTTATTATGTTATTTTCAAACACTGTTCCACGAAGAATTGAATGTACATATATGTAGATCTCGAAACAAATTTGCAAACGCATCGCAGCATGGTTTTCTTGTGGAAGGGTACGAAATAATAAACTCTCATCATGATTAATGAAATTTTGTTGAGTAGCATTGCCTGTGCCACCAATAAGAAATGCATTTCTTAAACTCATAAACATTCTTAAACCATTAAAGATAAGCGTGTTACCATTGCGTGATGATAAACCAAGTGTTACATTTCATATAAAGGTTACAATATTCCAATTAGTAACGAATAGCCAACATCTGTTCGTTTATTGAATAGAGAAGTATACTGAATAGCACGTTGCCTCCATTGGCATGCAAAGTCGATGTAATGTGAAAGAAAAAAATATTCCCGGATAGGAAAAGTTGATATAAAAATATCTGCGTGCGATATAACAAATAAATATTGTTGCGTTACCTAAAGATTTCTTTATTAATATGCGTGACACGAGCCCGCTGGAAAGATAGGACAGAGTTTTCGTCCCAACTCAATAAAGCTTAAATAATTTAATATCAACTGAAAATTGTGTTATTTAGATGCCGTTAATAATTTTCAATTACGCACAGTATTTGATTCGAAATGTCTCAACACATTGAAGAAAATCATGTAAAGTATCTTGAAAGTATTGCTACAAGAGCCGTTTTATGTTTTGTGAAACACCAAGCGCAACTAGCTTGTTATAATTTGTTTAAAATAAAATTTTTAGCTGATGGCCTCAGTTGCCAATGCTTTTTTATATCTTTATACTAATATTATATTTACTATAAATTTAGTATCAACTATAAATAAATAAATAAATAAAAATGAAAATAAAGTGCTGAAAACATACCCAGCAAAAATGGGAAGTTTTTCCACAAACATTTCTTGTAAAGCGCATCCTGGAATCCCCCATCAAGTTTTTTCCACTTCAAATTCAATCCTTTTAGACAAATCTTAGAAAGTGCGGAATTAGGTCGTTTTAAGTGAAAATTTAAGTTTTGGATAATTAAATTACGCAAAAATGAATAGAAAATCAATAAAAAAGTAAAAAAAAAAATAATAATAAAAAAATTCATCCCCGCTGGGATTTGAACCTGTGTCGTTTGAAATTTTCACTTCCATGGAAGTTATTTTAAAAAGGTTTTGCAAATTACGACAATTTTTAACTTTTTTTTTGATTTTTAATGGAAAAAATATATTTATACAAAACTATATGCCAGAAAAAAAAAAAACAAAATGTGCTAAAGCGTTCTGTTATGGTGCCAACAGACCCAGGTTCAACCCCCGGTGCACGGTGGTTCCAAATCGTTTTGTTGGAAATAATTCTATAACTTTTGAACGGATAAAGATATCAACATAATTTTTTCTTTGCATGAAACCTGAAGTGTTTTCCTCTTAGGCTGCAAATTTGTGGATCCACGGGCGGACCTGTAGGCGTTGAAAGTTGGTCATCTCGGTGGTATGAAATTTTGTTTTAGCAATCAACTCCGTAAATTGGATCCGATTTCGATGATTTTTTCTTTGCTGGATAGAACTCTACTCTGCGTGTGTGATTATGTTATGGCAAAGTGGGGTCAGTGGAGTTAACTGCATTCCCTACAAAATCCTAAGAATTATAGCAGAAATAAATATATACGTACCTATGTTCTTTAGATTAATAGTTGTAATGTAATTAATTAATTAATTAATGTAATTAAAGTGTTTGGGGAACGTTTGTCGACAGCCAGGAAGTCTGGATCGGGGGGAAATCGAAAACCGGAAGCCGCTGAGACGACAAAGAGAGTTGCCGGTAGTTTCAAGCGAAACCCTAACCTCTCTCTCCGAGATGCCGCAAATAAGCTGGGTGTATCGTCTACAACCGTGCATCGAGCCAAAAAAACGAGACGGACTATCGACTAACAAGAAGGTAGTGACTCCAAATCGCGATGTTAAACAAAATACGACGGCCAAAGCGCGATCCCGAAGGCTGTACACGACGATGCTGACGAAGTTTGACTGCATGGTAATGGACGACGAAACCTACGTCAAAGCCGACTACAAGCAGCTTCCGGGACAGGAGTTTTATACGGCAAAAGGAAGGGGAAAGGTAGCAGATATTTTCAAGCACATAAAACTGTCAAAGTTCGCAAAGAAATATCTGGTTTGGCAAGCCATCTGTACCTGTGGCTTGAAAAGCTGCATTTTCATAGCTTTCGGGACTGTCAACCAAGAAATGTACGTGAAAGAGTGTTTGAATAAACGTCTGCTGCCTTTCCTGAAGAAACACGGTTGTTCCGTACTGTTTTGGCCGGATTTGGCATCTTGCCATTACGGTAAAAAGGCCATGGAGTGGTACGCCGCCAACAACGTGCAGGTGGTTCCCAAGGACAAGAACCCTCCCAACACGCCAGAGCTCCGCCCAATTGAGAAATACTGGGCTATTGTCAAGTGGAACCTAAAGAAGACCAAAAAACTGCTAAGGACGAGCAGCAGTTCAAGGAAAACTGGCTTTCTGCGGCGAAGAAGGTGGACAAGGTGGCTGTACAAAATTTGATGGCAGGTGTCAAGCGTGAGGCCCGGGTTTCAGCTGTAAAGATACATAGATCAGGCCGTGCAAGTGGACGATGTCTATATGGTTTTAAAAAGGAAATTGAAACAAAATGTCACCTTAAATTTGTAACTCATAATACATACACCATATTAAATGCCAAAATTAATGATAAGTATTTTGATTTCATTCCAATATATTTAAACTGCACATTGTGCTAAATAATCGAACGTCAGGTGATACTACTGGGGAATTTAGTTTCTGTGGTGCAATGGAAGCTCTGTTATCGACTACTCCTTTTGTTCATTCGATCTATTACCATACGTTCGAGAACTTACTATTCCATCAAAACCCTTCTCGAACCATATGCCTCTTTGCCTTGAGTTTAATTTTCCAAGAACATATCGTAGTATAAGGAACGACATTTCCCTTGGGAAGCTTTATTGGAATCCTAAAAAAAGTGGACAGTTCATCCGCAATATAACTGAACTCTCAGCTAAAATGAAATTCGACAGTGATATGACGGTGGACGAAATGGTATACTTGATAACAGAAAGAATAAGGCAGGCTCAAGATGATGGAAGGAGCAAAAGAATTTTTGAACCGAAACAGGGGTGGTTCGATTGGGCTTGTTATCGGCTTAGACGCACTATGCGTAAGCGTTTGAGGGAATTTCGGTTGAATCCTACATCGGATAATAGAAAGCGTTACTATTCTACGAGATCGAGATTCACGAGACTGTGCAATAGTAAGAAGATGGAATACTTCAATGAAAACCTCAGAATGTTGGATTATGTAAAGGATGGGAAGGACTGGTGGAATATATCTAATTCCCTGAAGAATCGGGCTTTACGCCAGAAAAGTAATCTGAACTCCAACGATTTTCGTGGATATTTCAGTTCTTTATTGAAAACTAGCTCCGATTTCCAACATATAAACTGGTGTCTGCCCTATTTCGTCGATTCCATACTTGATTCCCCTTTGAGTTTTGTGAATTGCAAGCTTGTATTGTCAACCTTAAGTCCAAGAAATCTCCAGGTCAAGATGGAATTCCTTACGAATTCTACAGATTTTCGCCAAATTTGTTCCTTCATAATATACTGAAAGTATTCAATCACATTTTCCTACGTGAAAATATACCACTATCATTCAGACAATCTCTTCTAGTTCCTTTACATAAGAAGGGCGATCCCAACGTTCCCTAATCGACAGTATAAGTAAAATTTTCAATATTATGTTACTGACCCCCATTTTCATAAAGCTCCGTTAGTGTTCCGTTAACTAACCAACTTTTAAACCGTATTATAGACGAAGCTGTCATCCTGCCTTTATATTCCATAGGCCAGTTAGGAACTTAACTGGCGAAAAAATTTCAGTTAAAGTTAACCGGAGAGAAGATATTTGCAATTTACTTTCTGTTAACTGGCAGTTAAAGCCTAACGGAGCTACATGAAAATGGCCGTGAACAGATTATCCGAGTGGCTCGAACGTCACAATATTCTGAACGAATTTCAGGCAGGCTTCAGGAAGGGTTATTCAACGGATGACAGCATTTTCAACCTTGTAAATATTGTTAAATTGAACAATCTCAGGAATAAATTTACATATGCATTTTTTGTTGACTTCTCGGCGGCCTTTGACCTCATTCCAAGAAATAGTCTATTTTATAAACAGAATTTTTCTCAACGGACACGGGTGTCAAGCAGGGATGTGTTCTTAGTCCGATACTTTTTTCACTGTATGTGAATGATTTGCCCAACATTCTCCCAGAGGGTGTAAATGTCGTTGGTATGAATGTCAAAGTCCTACTATACGCTGACGATATCGTTATCCTGTCGGATTCTCCTACAGGACTACAACGAATGATAGATGCATTGGGAGAATATTGTAATACATGGAATTTACATATAAACTTGCAAAAGTCGAAAATTATGGTGTTCCGAAAAGGTCCTAGAATTTCTTCAAGTTTAAGGTGGACCCTTGGCGAGGAGACAATAGAGATTGTAAACTACTATAAGTACCTTGGAGTAGAGATAGCATACAATTTATCTTTTAGAAAGCATCAACAGAATAAACTTTCAGCGTCAAAAATAGCTATTAACTCTACATGGTTCAGCTACATTAAACACCCGAGACTTGCGAGTTCCAACAAGATGAAAATTTTCGATGCATGCTCCAAATCTATTATGTTATATGCTGCCGAGATTTGGGGCTTTGAGAGATATGACACAGTAGAGAAATTATTTCGTTTCTTTATTAAGAAACTATTTTGTCTGCCTTCGAATACTCCGAACTATGTTCTACTTCTAGAAACTGGGCTGAACTCAATGTTTACATCATCATTAAGATTGCATCTATGTTATATAAAAAGAGTACTAGAACTTGATCATCACAGACTCCCCTACAGATTGGCTCTGAGTATAATTGAACATGAAATATATTGGGCAAAGGGATGGACTGATTTATGCAATGATACACAATATTCCCCTCCATTAAATGATATTCCATTATGTTTTTATTGGAGAGAAATGATAGAAAATGTAAAACGAAATGAGTATGATAATGCATGTATTGATGCTTCCAACTCGCAATTTCATGACCTATACCCACGACTAAAATATAATGTAACTCCAATACTTATAGGAAATATCAGTACTCGCGCTTCCAGTTTGATTATAAGAGCTAGAAGCGGCTTACTAAACCTTAACTCTCGCTGCTTCAGAAATAATACAGACGGCTAATGTAGTGTTTGTAATATGAACGAATCGGAAAATACCCATCACTTTATTGGGAGATGTCCGATATACAAAGATTTAAGAGTGTCCTTTTTTGGTAAGCAGTTCCTCATGGAAAATGAGGTTGTAGATATATTAAATGGCACGAATATTACTTCACTTTATAATTATCTTGAACATTCTATCAAATACAGAAAGATATGAATATAATCTTTGAAAACAATATAATATCTCTGAATACATAATAGGCAAACAGCTATAATGCTATGCCTTTACAAATATATATATATATATATATATATATGTATGTAAGAATATCTTTCTTGTCAACTTTATTCGCAATTGAATTTATAAATACATGTATATTAAATAAAAAAAATAATAAAAAAAATATAACTATAGAAATAACTATATGGACCAATTTTTGCGTGGCTGTTAGCGGCCATATACTAGCGCAATGTATCAAATTTCAACCGAATCGGATGAATTTTCCTCCTCCAAGAGGTTCCGGAGGTCACATCTGGGGATCGATTTATATGGGAGCTATATATAATTATGGACCGATATGGACCAATTTGTTATAGACCATATACTAACACCACATACCAAATTTTAACCGGATCGGATGAATTTTGCTCCTCCAAGTGGCTCTGCAAGCCAAATCTGGGGGTCGGTTTATATGGGGGCTATACTTAAATGTGGTCCGATATGGCCCATTGTCAATACCATCCGACCTACATCAATAACAACTACCTATGCCAAGTTTCTAGTCGATAGCTTGTTTCTTTCGGAAGTTAGCGTGATTTCAACAGACGGACGGACATGCTCAAATTGACTCAGAATTTCACCACGACCCAGAATATATTAAAGTATAGAGGTCTTAGAGCAATATTTCGATGTGTTACAAACGGAATGACAAAGTTAATATACCCCCATCCTATGGTGGAGGGTATAAAAAGTTAACTCTCTACTTCACTAAAGCCAATTTAACTTTATTTTAGTTCATGGAATTATTATGTTTGGAGAAAGTTTCATTTACTCTAATCATTTTTTGCGTACGTTAGTTAAATTAACTAAAACCGAGGAAAAAATATTCTCAAATGAAGCATAAAGATTAACTAAATTCGTGTCTTTCACAAAATAATTCAGTATTTCTTTAAATTTGTAAATTTTACTACATATGCGTTCATCACGAACTTCGTATGTAACTAAAGACATTCTTGCAATTTTGAACCCCAATTTTTTTCCTTGAAACTACAAATTTTTCTCTAATAAGAGAAAAAAACTTAATTATGTCTAATAAATTTTCTTGAATTTGTCGAAA
This sequence comes from Haematobia irritans, assembly GCF_050003625.1. Classification (NCBI taxonomy): domain Eukaryota; kingdom Metazoa; phylum Arthropoda; class Insecta; order Diptera; family Muscidae; genus Haematobia; species Haematobia irritans. Next base: position 102,790,376 of record NC_134397.1, on the reverse strand, counting down.
AATATGTACTTATTTTTATGACGTCGGCGTGATACAAACGCTGTTTAGTTAAAAATTTCTAAAAATATTCAAAATTTTCTAAAATTAATCGAAAGTTATCTTACTGGTTGGTTCACTGTTTTTTCAGTGTAGTTATTACGCGCTGCCTCCATCAAGAATAAACACGGACACGCTGCAGCATCAGCCGATTATAGCAGAGTTGAACTTATAAATCAATATAATGCCTTTTTACGGCACAACCAGAAAAAAGTGACCCATATTTAAGTTAAAATGAACTAATTTTGAAGAAATTTGAACTACGTATAGCGCCAAAGACTTTTTTATTTGTTTGAACGATGTGATTTTCGTAGAAATTAGGAAGAATGTATTTTACATATTCGTTAACATTATCCTATATTTATGTAACACTATTCTACAGAATAAAAAAATTTAACCGAATTCGTATATGGAATGATTTTATTGAACTTATTTCATTCATGTGGACAAAAAATCTTACACCGAAAAAAAGTGAATTATCGTTTACGGAAAATGGACTAACCCATAGTAAGAATGATAATGATTTGGCGGCAAAAATTCATCCAGATAAGTTCATGATATTCTTTTTAATTAATTCATGTATTGCATCGTATTCATTATTACTACGCTGTGGGAAGAATGTACTCCCACTTATTCAAAATATTCCTGCTATCCGGAAAAATTAACATTTTTTAGGAAACCTATATTAAGAAATGGATTTCAAATAAACTGTTTGTCAGTATAATTTTCAAAAAAGTAGAGAAATTATGGAAACATAGGTACAACAAGCCTGTATACAACTAAGAAATTTTTCGTAGAATACTAGTCAATTTTCTATAACCACCAGTACTTTATTAAAAAAAATATTATTCTATTACACAAAACTATAGCCTATGATATACAATAAAGGAGATATTTTTATTCCCACGTTGGATGCAGTTTCTTTGAGGTGGACGTTTTTATAGATATATTTCATACTAATTTTTTCCAAGATTTCTTTCAAAATGTTTGATGGGATATCATCACCAAGTCTTAGAGATCCATTCATTTCCCCAAGTTATTTATAAAGATTTTGGATTTTGAAATGTATCCATGTGGAGCCTGTGCCTTAGTATTACTATACAGTGGTGAAACACCCTTCTAGCTGACGTTTGAGCCAAGATACTCCTGGCACAGTGGTAGAACACTGGACTACAATCCTGTAGATCCAGGTTCGAATCCTATCAAGACCAAATTTTTTTGTTTATATAATTATTAGTTTTTTTTCTCATCGAGGAAAGTTTTGGTGATATTGACGGAAAAAAAGAACAAAAATTTGTGAAAATTAAATCCACTACAAATTCAATATCATGACTGCATCGAATTACGTCATAAAATAGCCTTTGAATTTTATCATCTCATAGGATCCCGATTTACATTGCTTAAAATAATTAGCCAATCAGATTTTGCTACGTGGCACATTTGTCAATGACATTTTTCTCTCATTCTTCGTTAAGTTGTATTACCCTAACAGTACAATACAACATTCTCATTGACACTAGCTTATAAACTCTGGCTTTAAGCATTGATATTTCTGTTCAATTTTGAAAATCACACGAAGCACATCGTCTTCCAAGAACTTTATATTACCACAAAGTTTTAAAGTGAAACTGTCAATTTAAAGTGCCACGAGACAAGATCAAATTTAGTTCAAAGTGAATGTATCAAATTCTATTTCACAGTGTAATATTGCTAAATAAATTGTGTTTTCAATCCTAAAAGGTAATAGTATTTTTCATCACCACAAATTCCTTTCTTAATCGAAACTTTTGTTTAGGAATTCAAAAGTCCTGATTCGTGTCAAATTCAGATTTCTGGAATTATTTTCACATGGTGCCTAATTGACAAAATTCTGCGAGGCATCAAACTTCTTTATCGAAAGGAATAAATTTTGGCAAATTATAATAATAAGATTTTGCTTAAAACCTAGGTAAGAAATTGAAAAGGAATTTTTCTTCAGTCCTGGTAACAAATTTCTGTTTTAGATCCCAAAAGTGAAGATCGAATCGTTTTATAAGCAAAATAGAGGCTTTTCCTCATTTGCGGAACTTTTACTGAAATCCCGTGAGTGAGGAAAATGTTTTTCTGTGAGGATTCCAAAAATTGAGTGAGGAAATTTTTCTTTGTGGATCACAAGAATTGCATTAGAATTTTTTTTCTGTGTGGATTCAAAACCCTGCCAAGATTTATTGAGGATGGATTAAGGATATTGATCGAAGCCAAATGATTTGTCCATTCAAATGAAAATGCTGATTGCTTGTATTTGAAAATATTGTTAAACTGAAAGATCCATTCCGATGCTCCAGAGAAATTTTAAAGGTGCTCCTATGTAAATTGTGTAAAGTGTGACAACTTCATCATAGTCAGCAACCCCACATTCATCACCAACAAATATTCAGAAATTCACCACAATTCAACACCCACGCTTGGTTAAGCAGAGTCTATAAATAGACGCATAGGAACTTGGAGCCCTGCTTAATCAAATACACTATGCTTAAACTACAACCTCAGTCAACGTCTCTTTGAGTCATGCTGTCCACTATCTGTCTGATGGCTCAGCAGGCTAAGCACAGTGCCACACAGCACACCGAGTTGCAGCGACCCCAGTTCAATTCCCGCGTCAGGCAGTTTGAATAAATTTTAAAAGTATCTCGTAATGTATTTATAATAATCATATGCAAAATTTCAATCTTAATTCTAATTTGGAAAACAACAGCTAAAAATCTTCGTGTCTACATTTATAAAAATAACATCACAGCCAGCAGCAAATGTAAAATCATGCATATCAAGCGGCTAACAAAAAATTTGGTAAAAAGGAAAGTCGAAAAATTGGCTTAAAAAAAGTGAGTAAAACCAAAAAGAAAAACTTAAAAATATTGCATCAAGTTTTGCATATGATCAGTCTAATTTAAAAATAAGAATTTTCTAAAGAAATTAAAATTTTCCTAAATTTTAGCGTAGTATTTGATATTAATGAAAACTCAATCGGAATGTACTTTATAATTAATACTTACATGTTCACATCTTTAATTATAATTTAGATTACATTGTCAAATCACAGCCTCAGATCGAAGACCCAATTTTTCTATTCAATTGACTTTTCATGAAGATCAAACTTTTGAATTTGAAAAATCTAGCGATTAAATATGTAATTAATATAAAAAATAGTATTTTTTTCTTTCAAAATTATCTATTTTTACCTTACTTAAATCTTGCTAAATTACATCCCCATAGTGGAATTTATTTTTGATTGATTGACTGATTTATTGAATTATATGCCAATACAACAAGATAATTATCTTAAATATTACAGTATTGGAATTACAATGTTATCATTGAAATATATAGAATTGAATCTTTCAACATGAATTTCTAACTTTTTCTATTTCTTTGGAAATGATATAGAGATGGAGTAAGTGGTTAGGTTTGGGGCCCTAAAAACTTTTAATGCCATTAGTGCCACGGTAGGGTTGGGTATAGAGGCTTTGGTTCCCAAAACACCGGGGAATCTTCCAATTGTCGCCTAGTTTAATTTTGTTTGTTTCTGTCAAAAAACCAATCATTGGGGAATTTGGTTCAAATCAAATTGGTTGGTTAAATCCATATAAATCCCATTTTTTATAGTCATTTTGTATTTTGTAATAATCGGGAGTCTATAATAATTTTTTTAGTTTATGTCCAAGATTGTGGAATTAGGGTACAAGGTGGATCCGAACCCCCCACCCGACTGACTAGCTAGCCCTTTCAATGGCTCCCTCATCTACTTTGCTACCTACAAATTATTTGGATCTTTTCCCATTTTCCACCACAATCTGAGTCAAAATGATGTTTTGATAAATCTTCACAGAACTTTGAATATTTTTTGTTGGATACATCCTTGGCAACGTGATTTCCGTTTGGACATTACAACTTGTCAGTAGTTAGTAATTGCTTCTTCAAAAGAGTAATATTCTATGTCATTAGGACTAAACTAATTAATGTAAATTTCCATGTTTTGGCCTATGATGCTATATTCGTTGCATTCTGTCCAATTTCATCGATTTGGGTAGTTTTTGTTAATATGCATCTGGATTTGCTTAATATGCATCTGAAATTGCAAAGTTGTACAAAATATAAAAAAATATTATCAAATTCTATCTATAATGATTTTTAGCTTACAGGTTTCAAGAGTATTTTCTTAGAGCCAATAAGGATATCAGCCTACACAGATAAAAATAAGTTTGAGAACCAATAACTTTTGTTGGAAAACCAATAACAAAATTTGTTAATTTTCCTGCAACAAACTAATTTGTACTTTTAATAACCATTATTACAAAAAAGTTGTTAGCAATCGTTACCATCAGAAGGCAACAAATAATTTGTGTTCTCAATAACATAATTTGTAAGTAATTTGTTGAGCATCCAACAGTACAAAATATTTGTTGTTGAACGTTACGTTTAATCCTCAACAAATATTTTTGTATTTGAACGAAAAAATTTGTATGTGGTTTGTTGGAGTCTATCAATGACCTGTAACAAATTTATTGGTGTATTGACAAAAAGATTAAATTGAAATTGACAGAATTATTGCACCGAAATCGCAAAATTGCCGGAACAATTTGGGAGATATTTTGTTAAGTACACACAGATAAGGAATATGACCAAAATGCTATTTTTGGACGGGGAACATGTAACATTTTTGTGTCGAAAATCCTATACTCAGTTTTGTAAATGTATGACGATTTTAAATTTGAGTAGTCCAGGGTCTAGCAAGCATTTTGACAAATTTTTGCCCAGTGATATATATTCTAGTTAATTCGATTTGTAATAACTCTAATCCCGATATTAATATGGTTTTATTAATTATCTCTTACAACAAACACATTTAAGAAACTACCAAATTGAAAAATATAATTTTTTCACAGACATTTATGAATGCTTTTCTGTATTCTCTGATGAATGAGCTGTTTGCTTGCTTTAATACTAACTACACACAAAAAAAATAACTGCAAATAAATATTAACAGCTTTATTTGTATGTAAAAATTGCTGATGCTCAACAAATTTGTCTATTGAATATGAGGCATTTGTTGTTGATATGTGTTTGTAGATGCTTGAAAACTGTAAAAACATCCTGAAGTTTCAACAAATTGGTTTTCAACAAATTGGTAATTGACGGCTATAGATATAGAAACAAAAATAACAAGACTGATGACGCACACATCGCTGAGAATGTGTACGAAAGCTAAAAAAGTATGCGAATAATACCGTTAGAAAACATTGAGTATGAGCACGTGTTTTATAGCAAGTAAAGAGCTCAATCATGAGAAAATACAGAAAAGCATTTATTTGAAATTGGTAGAGAACATGGAGTGGTCATATGGTGAAAATAGGGTACCCAATTTACTGATATTTGGTCGGGGAGGGCGACCTCCCCCTGCCCGACTTTTTTAATAAATAATTTGTTTAATAAACTCCGGGACCTCCTCTTAACCAACATTTTGAATAATGGAGAACATTTCCTTGATTTTCTTGAAATTTCAGGGAAGTGTAAGATTGTCTCTGAACGACAAACGCCAAATTTTTTTGTCGATATTTGATCGGGGAAGGGGTTGTCCCTTTTAGAAACCAATAGAGCAAAATTGAAACTACTCCGATTTACTTGAAATTTATAGTGAATATTTTTAAAATCAACTAATTTTTTTGCTTATTAACAAACAAATCACATTTTTATTGAAGACACCAATAAATTTGTTACAGATCATAAATAGATGTTCAACAAACCATATACAAATATTTTCGTTCAAATTCCAAAATATTTGCTGAGGGTTAATCGTTAGGTTCAACAACAAATATTTTGTAATGTTTGTTGCTCAACAAATTACTTACAAATTAGGTTGTTGAGAGCACAAACTATTTGTTGCCTTCTGGCAAGGATTGCTAACAAATTATTTGTAATAATGGTTATTAAAATTACAAATTAATTTGTTGGAGGAAAATTAACAAATTTTGTCCTTGGTTTTCCAAAAAAAGTTATTGGTTTTCAAACTTTTTTATCTATGTAGTATGGTGTTAATTTGTACTACACCCTCAAAAAAAATCGCTTCTTTAACATATGTTCCAAACATATTTTGCAGGAAGCACATATATTATTGGATACTGCCGAAACATTAATATGTTTGTTTTATGTGAACATATTATATGTTTGGAAGCATTTTGAGCCCAAAAATATTATATGCTTGGAAGAATTTTTCCCAAAGACGATTGTGCTCATTCCCTAACATACTCGTTATTTTCACTTTCACGAAATATTTTTGTTCTTGGCACCTTTTTCTGTAATACAAATAATGTTGAAGAAATTATTCACTTTTATAAATTTTTTAAATTTTACCTTTCGCCTGCACGGAGAATCGAACCGAGGACCATACAGTTTGTAAGCCAACACACTATCCACTGGGCTACGTAGCTGTTATGGTCACCAGCAGATAATTATCGTTATAAGATACATTTATATAGCATAGTTTGCAGCGCCCACGAGCCCATGCAAACATAACATTATTTAACAGAAACATACGTTTGTTTGCCACGTGGAGCAGTGGTTAGCATGTCTGCATTGCATGCAAAGGGTCGTGGGTTCAAACCCTGCTCCGACCGAACACTTTTTTTTTGTTTTAATTTACACATTTATATTTATACTATATTAAATTTTTATAATGAAACTTCGAAATGTGGGTTATTAAAGATTTATAGGCAGTAACAGTGCTTGATATAAACGAAATTGACTGATTTTTGGATAAAATATTATTTTTTTATTGCAAAAATAACAATTTTGTAACAAAAAATTGTTTTTGGAACAAAATTTTAAAATTTGGAAGGAATTCAAAAACTATAACAATAGAAGAACATGGAGTCGAGTATAAACATACATAAATAATTTTATAATATAAACATAAATTTATTTAGGCGTGAACAGTTTTTTACTGGCATTTAACACCTTTTATTTTTCTTAATTAATTCATTTTAAAGAAAGTAAACTTTTTAAATTGTTTTAGCTGCAAAACTCGAATTTAATGCCCGCTTTTATATTTGAAGGTGTCCGTTAACTTCTCTTGGACTACTTATTAATAAAGAAGAACTAAACTTTGTTTTTATACGTTTTACTGTGTAATTTTTTACTATTTCCTCCTTATTTCATTTTACTGTCCCAATTCTAAAAAGAGTATAGTGCCCTTTCGTTATTTTTATGAAGACCCCTGATTTCTTGTAACGAACCAAGAAACAAATTGTGCCCATAATGCCAAAATGATAAACAAAACACATGTCCACACATACATAAAATGCTGCTCTCAAGACGAAAACATATGCTGTTTGTTTTTTAAATGTCTATTCTCTTGGTTCCGAATGTCCATTCTTTTTATTCCAATTAAATAATATTTAGACTTAAGCATATAAAATTTTTGGCCTTATCATAAAACAGTTTTCCGAAACAACATACAAGCGGGTTTCACAGAAATTGTTCTCTTTTGATTCTTTCGCTGTGTTATGTTGATATCTTTCGTCAACTCTCCATATCTATTTCTTTCTCTATACTCTCTCTGTCGCTTTGAATAAAATATCACAACATATGTATGTTTAGTCGAAGTTTGTAAATTTATATATGTTTGCATTCACACATATGATTTTTATGAAACATTCACGCCCCAAACATAATATATTCTAACATATTAACATAGATGTCCCAAACATTTAGTGTTAGTTTAGGAACATTACCTGTTTGCACGTAAATATATTGTGTTTTAAAATTGTGCCCGAAACACATTTTGTGTACATATAATTTTTTTTCATACAAAATTTTTTCCTAGTAAATTGTCTGTTGAGTTCACGGAGACATATAAACTTTTTTAGTTATCCGTAATTTATTAACAAATGAAATACATGTCTTGCACTTAAGAGATTTACAAAGTGTTTATTCAATAATTCTGTTTATTCGGAACAGACGCTTAGAAAACTTTAAAAATAATTTGATCGCTCCGATTAAAAACTTGAACTGATTTACTTTTCTTTCGTGGCCCTTTGTATGCTTGGTATAGATATGTAAAACTCGATATTGCCGTTATTCCGCAATGTAAATAATTGAAATAGAAGGGCTACAAACATATATGCACATACAATGGTCCAATTGACCACAGATTATAGAAGAGGAAGATGGGAGATTGGCTACTGAGCACATCAAACCATTTACCACATTAGTTTAATACTCGAAGCAAACGCGTATACGACAAGTATTGACATAGCATTAAAATGCAAATATAATTTCACGAAATAAATTTCCATTAAGGGGAAAATGTATTTTTTTTTTTTGTTGTTGCCTAAACTTTAACATTGTTTCATTAGAAAATTACATTTTTCATTTAAAAAATAAAAACTAAAAACAACTAAAAGATTACAAACATGTATTAAACTAATCTGGTAAATGCAACATTTGGTATGCCGCAAGCCAATCTCCCATCTTCCTCAAATCTATAATCTTTGCAATTGACAATCACTAAAAGGGTTACGAAAGAGAGTAGTTAAAAAAGATCAATTAGAATAAGTAAATGGAAAAATGTCAAATATTTAAATAATGAAATCTTAATAAACAGTGGCGGCGGTAACATTCCCCCCTTCGTAAGCGAACTAGGGGATCCAGGAGCTTGCTCTCTGATTTTTTACCGACGTCTAGTATAGCAATCTTGGCCTCTCATAGGTGCTGCTAGTCGTCTTCACTTTAACACTACTGACTTGCCCATCTTTGGCGGGTTACAATTCTATAACTATTCCTTTGGGCAAATTACTTTGAGGAAGATTGGCGTCCACAATGATGACTACGTCTCCTATGGATGGTGGTTGCACTTTTTCGAGCCACTTGCTTCTTACCTCCAAGTTAGGTCCATATTCGCGAACCCATCTACGCCAGAAATGATTCGCAAATTTTTGGGAATTATGCCTTCTCTGTCGTATGTCGTATATGTCAAACTCACATGGCTTCTGTCCTCCTGCAGAACCAAGTAATACATGGTTTGGAGTGAGGGATCGTCGTCATCAGAATCTAGAGCCACAAATGTTAAAGGACGAGATCATGAATTAAATTTCATATAACGCAGATCGAAGAGTCTCATCGTTGAATTTGAAAGCTGGTAACATGGAGTATAGAACGGATTTGACTGTTCTTATTAGACATTCCCATGCACCGCCCATATGCGGAGCTGCTGGTGGATTAAATCGCCACTTGATGTCATCGTATTTAGAGAAAACATGGTGTACGTCGAGTTGTTTTCCTTCATGCAGTATTTTCTCTACTGCTTTGAAATTGGTCCCGTTGTCCGTGTATATTTCTTTCGGAGAGCCACGTCGGCTGATGAAGTTTTGTATACACATGATGCACGAGCTAGTATCAAGACTGTGAGCCACTTCAATATGAATTGCACGAACCGATAAACATGTGAAAAGAACTCCCTATCTTTTTTCTGGGTGTCTTCCAACAGTGACGAACAAAGGGCCAAAAAAGGCGATTCCCACATAGGCGATTCGAGAGCCTGGCTGAAGGTAAAGTTGCCATTTGTGGTGGCCGTGGAATCGCGTATGAGTTTTTACAGTGTTGACAACTGCTTCGTACTTTTTTGTATACCGCCTGCAATTTTGGGATATACAAATTCGACTTAATTCTGGACATAGTGGCTTCGTGTAGACAGTGGTGATAATTCTCATGGTAGTACTTGACAGCAAGGATTTTAATATAGTGATTTGTAGGTAAATTATGGCATTGTTACAGTTTAACATTTCTGCTCTTCCGAAAGCACGAATTTTCATCGAGACAAATATTCAATTGCTTCAGAATACTATCTTTTTCGATTGGCTTTTTGTTCTTCAAATTCTGGATACATTCGAAAAATTTCTCGTCTTCTACATTCGATCTTTGTACAACAGATTTAATTTCCTTATAAAAAAGGAAATGAGCCAATGCTCGGTACAACCGTATCCAGAAAGAAAAATATTCAATGTTCATAATAAATTTGTGCGATTTACTCACATGCAAAAGATGGTTACGTACTTCTTCGTAGCTCATTCTTCCTAAATCGGAACACTTTGGCCAGACATCTTCATTGTCGTTTAGAAACTCAGTACCTTGGAACCACATGTCGTCTTCGGATGAGCAGACTTTTGTTGCGAAATCAGCAGGGTTTAATTTAGATGGCACCCAATTCCATTGTGTTAAATTTGTTAATACCAATATTTCTCCAACTCTACACATCACAAAAGCTTTGAAATTCTTGGGATCCATGGACAACCATTTAAAAACAGTTTTAGAGTCGGACCAGTAGAAACACTCAATTATGTCGTGTAGTTTTCTTTATTTTTCGTGGTAGACGCGTTCCAATAAATGCAGTTTGAAGTTCCAGTATAGGAATGGAAAATGGTTTCAGTGGGCTAACTTTAACCTTGGCTGCCACTATGCACACGTCGACTTCATCTTGGCATTGAAACAAAGATAACAAACAGCAGCGTATGCGTTTTCCCCAGCATCGACGAAAGTATGTAACTGCACATTAAACGTCGACTTCAACAATTCCGAGTAACAACTCGGAATAGAGACAGTTGAAATTTTCTCCAAATTTGAAAGCCAGGAACACACTTCATGTGTAAGTGTTGGACTCCGTTCTAACAATTATCATTTTTATATTGAATATTTACTTTTCTTATCCTAAATAAAATTTATTGTTTAAATGAATTGCTAAAATGAATATTAGATAGTTAAGTTCATATCTACTTATTTATTGATGTATTGGTAACCCTAGCAGCTTTCACTTTCACACAGAGAAAGCTTTCACCCAAATTACTTTCAAATGTTTGTCCTTTTCTAAAAAGAATTTACTTGTACTAATTAATTATGTCTTCCTAATGAATTTTCACTCTTTACTTGTGTTTTGTCAGTCAAACTGGTAAGAAGCCGCCATCCACAATAAATCTGAATTTGTAACTTTTATGCTGAAACTGCCTCTTTTTCTTTACTGTTTTTTACATACTGATTTACGGTTCTGGGAGATTATTAAAACATACAGTCCATTCCAGCAAAAACCAATCTCAAAGGACTAGTTTTAATTTAAGAAAAGTTCTGGATAACGTCCACTGGTTACTGCCTATAAAATATATTCTATCTATACTTGAAAAAGAGGTATGTAAAATTTGTTAGTTTGTGAACGGATAAAGTTGTGGAGTTTTTGTTGAAATTTCATGACAACTCTGGTTAAGTTTCTGTCTGTTCTACTTTGCAAGCACAAAGTCATTACATTACATTTCATGAAACTGGTACAACAAATAGATTTTTACGAAAGCGCTGTTATGTTGCTTTACAAGCACAACTGCTAATCTGGAAAAAGGTTCTTCACGAGATCGTTTTAAATTTATATGTTGGCTCGTTTGATATTTTGTTGCGATATTCTTTCTGATTGTGTATTCTCAAGACTTTGAACGAGTGCGAATTGTTTGAAATTATTCCAAAAGTCTGAAATACGATCGAAGTTAATGAACGTATTATTGTTGCAGACTTTGCAAATTCTCTTGTTACCAGCAAAGATTATAAATTATCACCCAAATTTTTTTCAATTAAACACTTAAGTGAATTTGGAAACGGATTCAATCAATATGTTAATTGATTCAATTAATTATTTAATCAAATCCGAATAAAAACCAATTAAAAAAATGATTGACATTTGTTACGTTTCCAATTAAAATATTAATTGATTCAATCAATTTGTTAATCAATTCGGAACTAATTTTCAATTACAAATGTGATTGAATCTTTTTTCTGTTTCCAATTACACATGTGATTGATCCAATCACTTTTGTGATTGAAATTGAATAATTTTGAGCAATGGAAAGAGCGAAAAGAGAACAAGAGAATGGGTATTTATTCAACAATGTATGATGGAGAGATCAGTCTGTGGAAGTAACTCGTAACGAACGGTTGGGTTTCTGTTTTTCGCGTAAATTGAAAAACGTGTTTGGCGACATTCTGTCTGCTGCATTCAAAATGTGTGCATAAATATTTTGAACGCAACAACAAATCATACCATACCATTGAAATAAATAAAGTGTGTAACAACAAATGGTCACGTGGTAAAGGTTTGAAAAAAAAATATATATGAGAGCAAGGCCGTATTCAGAGGGGGGGATGAGGGGGATCAAACCACTTGGAGAGTGCAATAAAGAGATATTTCCAAATGTGCATATTCTTTTAAAAATTTTGGTCAATTTTCCAGTTACTCAGGGATGGAAAATACAATTTTTAAGAAAGTACAAAAAAGGTATTTTTTGAGCGGAAAGGTACTTTTTACTAAATTTCACAAAAATTTCACTGGAAAATTATTGTCAAGAGACTAAATTTTAAAGAAAATAAAATTTTGACAAAATTTTCTATATAAATAAAATTTTGACAAAATTTTCTATATAAATAAAATTTTGCAAAAATTTTCTATAGAAATAAAATTTTGCAAAAATTTTCTATAGAAATAAAATTTTGCAAAAAAAATCTGTAGATAAAAAATGTTGCAAAATTTTTTCTATAGAAATAAAATTTTGCAAAAATTTCCTATAGAAATAAAATTTGTACAAAATTTTCAATTGAAATAAAATTTGGACAAAATTTTCTATAAAAATAAAATTTTGCAAAAATTCTATATAGAAATAAAATTTTGACAAAATTTTCTACCGATATAAAAAATCGATAATATAGAATCGCATTCTTTTTTCGACTAAAACATTCTTGAAGTTCAATAAAATCCTGTTTTTGACTATGTCTTTTACAAAATCGAGATTTTCTTCCCACATGAACATGTCTGTTTTGCAATATTTGTAAAAGACTATTAGCAAATAAGATTGATAAAGACTTTCTCAAAATATTAAAATATTTTATCGAAGCTATTGTACCATAAATCTGATATTGACTCAAAAATGTCTACACAAAAGGTACTAAATCATTCGCGGGGGTACTACGGTACTGACCGGGGTGAAAAAGTATTGAAAAAAGTACTATAGTACTGCATTTTCCATCCCTGCAGTTACTACGTACTCATCCGAACTTTCATTTTCAACAATGAAGAGATTAAAGACGTATCTTAGAAATTCGACTGGCGAGAGTAGACTCAATGGATTGGCATTAATCTCGGTTCATCGCCGAATAAATGTGCCGACTGAAGAAGTAATTGATTTATTTGCTGCCCAAAAAGCCCGTCGGCTCAATTTAATATTATAAAAATATTGTATACATACCTATGCATAAATAAAATTTTCTACACATGAGCTTATATGAATATATTTTTTTTAAGTTGAACCCCCCCCGAATTAAAATCCTGGCTACGGCCTTGTATGAGAGAACGCATTTCAAATTACCTGCACAGAAAAAAAGTGTCTCGTAAATTTAAGAAGATTTTTACAATAATTTGTTACAAGAATTTTCCAGAATTTTAGTTCATTTTTCGTATCTTCAACGAAAATTAACTACTCGAAAGGAAATTTTACAAATTCTAATTAGCAATCGTTTAGTTCACGGCTTACAAAATACGGTGGAAATTTCCTTAAAAAATTTCTTAACTGGTAGTTAAAAATTCGTTTGTCATGCTATAAAACTACTTGTGAAATGTAAAGTACTTTCTAAATAATAAAAATAAATAAATAATAAAAATATTTGTTTACGAAAAATGAACTTGAAAGTGGATAGCAATTTCTTACTGACAATTCCTATAGTTAATAATTGTTGGTAAAAAATTACCCAATGAAATATTTTTAGTTCACATGTAAATTTATAGACATTTTCGTCAAAAATGGTAGATAGCATTTCATCAAAATTTTGCAAATTTTAAGTTAAACGTTTCATCGTTCATAAACTGGTGTGCCTTTACGAATATTATTCTTAGAGTAAATTGTCAGCAGATGCGATGAACTAATGCATAGTACAGAGATCTTTATCGGCATAGTGGAATGTGATTAATGTAAAGAATATGTTACTTGAGTTTCGTTGTGTATACATGAGCGTGGGGTTGTTTTTATTTTTGTTCATTTACTGGTTTGTGTGTGTGTTTGTTATTCGCGGATGGTTTATTTCAAAGATTATAGATTTGAGGAAGATGGGAGATTGGCTTGCGTCATACCAAATGTTGCATTTACCAGCAAGGCCGTATTCAGGGGGGGGGGGGGGTGAGGGGGATCAAACCCCCCCCCGAAATGAATGAATATTTTTATATAAATAAATATATATTTTTAGCTGCATAGAAAAATCTTATCGAAGATGTTGAAGAAAAGCTGGAGGTTTTATTTTGAAAAACGCTTGCCTATAAAACTTGCACAAATCATAGAATACTAGTTGAAAAGCCCGTCAAACGACGATTTTTGTTCTCGCACCACAAATTTCATTTTTGGAAAATATATTTCTGCTTTTTATGTGTGTTTGTTGTTCAACAACGAAACAGCCAAACACACATGTGTAAATGAAATGGCGCAAAACCTGCGAAAAGAACCTGCCTAAATCAGCGATGGTAGCAATAAAGAGATTTTTCCAAACGTGCATATTCTTTTAAAAATTTTGGTCACTTTGCCAGTTACTCAGGGATGGAAAATACAATTTTTAAGAAAGTACAAAAAAGGTATTTTTTGAGCGGAAAGGTACTTTTTACTAAATTTCAACAAAAATTTCACTGGAAGATTATTGCCAAGAGACTGAATTTTAAAGAAAATAAAATTTTGACAAAATTTTCTATAGAAATAAAATTTTGCAAAAATTTCCTATAGAAATAAAATTTTTACAAAATTTTCAATTGAAATAAAATTTTTACAAAATAAAAAAATAAAAATAAATAAAATAAAAAATCGATAATATAGAATCGCATTCTTTTTTCGACTAAAACTTTCTTGAAGTTCAATAAAATCCTGTTTTTGACTATGTCTTTTACAAAATCGAGATTTTCTTCCCACATGAACATGTCTGTTTTGCCATATTTGTAAAAGACTATTAGCAAATAAGGTTGATAAAGACATTCTCAAAATATTAAAATATTTTGTCAAAGCTATTGTACCATAAATCTGATATCGACTCAAAAATGTCTACACAAAAGGTACAAAATCATTCGCGGGGGTTCTACGGTACTGACCGGGGTGAAAAAGGTTTGAAAAAAGTACTATAGTACTGCATTTTCCATCCCTGCAGTTACTACGTGCTCATCCGAACGTTCATTTTCAACAATGAAGAGATTAAAGACGTAAATTCGACTAGTGAGAGTAGACTCAAAGGATTAGCATTAATGTCGGTTCATCGCCGAATAAATGTGCCGACTGAAGAAGTCATTGATTTATTTGCTGCCCAAAAAGCCCGTCGGCTCAATTTAATATTATAACAAGTATATACAGCACTAAGTTCGGCCGGGCCGAATCATAAATACCCACCACCATGAACCAAATATTACGGTTTCCTTTGAAATTTCAGGAGGGCTTGAGGACTTGAGGATATTCCCGAAGATAAATTTAAAGATTTCACCTATGAGGACTATATCAGATTCTGGATTTATAAGAACCATTTTTGTTTGAGTTTTAAAGGAATCATTAACATCTCTTGTAAGTGTACAAGAAAATTATAAAATAAAGTCTTGATTTGAAATCTTAAATCTGTAGAAGTAAAATTTGGAAATTTTACATTGAGTTTCAAGCAATTTTCATGATCAGTGCGCCTTCTACACCCTCAAGAAGTGAAGTCGGTCTATATGGAGGCATTACCAAATGGACCGATAAAAACTTAATCCGATACACGTTTTTGTGAGCTTAAAATATCAGAACATTTACAATTTCAGGCAAATCAGATAAAAACTACGGTTTCTAGAAACCCAAGGAGTTAAATCGGGAGATCGTTCTTATGGGGGCTATACTAAAATATGGACCGATACTCACCGTTTTCGGCACACCTCTTATTGACCCGAAAATACCTCTAGATTTCCAATTTCAGGCAAATAAGATAAAAACTTCGGATTCTAGAAGCCCAAGAAGTAAAATCTTGAAATCGGTCTATATGGGGGCTATACCAAAATATGGACCGATACTCACCATTTTCGGCACACCTCTTTATGGTCCTAAAATACCTCTAGATTTCCAATTTCAGACAAATTGGATAAAAACTACGGTTTCTATAAGCCCAAGACCCCAAATCGGGAGGTCGTTTTATTGGAGACCATACCAAAACATGGACCGATACTCACAATTTGTGGCACACGTATTTGTGGTCCTACAATACCTCTAGATTTCCAATTTCAGGTAAATTGAATAAAAACTGCGGTTTCTATAATCCCAAGAAGTAAAATCGGAAGATCGGTCTATATGGGGGCTATACCAAAATATGGATCGATACTCACAATTTTTGGCACACGTATTTGTGGTCCTACAATACCTCTAAATTTCCAATTTCAGGTAAATTGAATAAAAACTGCGGTTTCTATAAGCCCAAGAAGTAAAATCGGGAGATCGGTCTATATGGGGGCTATACCAAAACATTTTTGGCACACCTCTTTATGGTCATAAAATACCTCCAGGTTTCAAATTTCAGGCAAATTGGATAAAAATTACGATTTCTATAAGCCCAAGACCCCAAATCGAGAGGTCGGTTTATATGGGGACTATATCAAAACCTGGACCGATATAGCCCATCTTCTAACTTGACCTGCCTGCAGACAAAAGACGAGTTTGTGCAAAATTTCAGTACGATTGCCGTCACCATTCTATGGTGGTGGGTATAAAAATATTGAATACATACCTATGCATAAATAAAATTTTCTACACATGAGATTATACACTGTTAGAAAAATATGTTTTTCATATGTTTCGATATAAACAAAATGTGTTTCGGGCACAATTTTTAAACACAATATATTTAAGTGCAAACATGTAATGTTCTCAAACTAACACTAAATGTTTGGAACACATATGTTAATATGTTAGAATATATTATGTTTGGGGCATGCATGTTTCATAAAAATTATATGTGTGAATGTAAACATATATAAATTTACAAATTTCGAGTAAACATATATATGTTGTGATATTTTATTCAGAGAGCGAAAGAGAGAGAGAGAGAGTATAGAGAAAGAAATAGAGATAAAAACCGGGAGGGTTGACGAAAGATATCAAATTAACACAGCGAGAGAATCGAAAGAGAGCAATTTCTGTGAAACCGCTTATATGTTGTTTCGGAAACTGCTTTATCCCTTTCCGACCTATAGCCGATCCACGTGATAGATTTTCCTAAATTTTTGAATTCTGTTATTTATGCGCACATAGAACATTTTAAATTAATAAGTTTGTTCAGTTTGATCCTGTATCCTGTTTTTTCAGGATACGCACAATTGTTGCCGTCCGGTAAATTCCGGTAAAAATCCGGACGTAAAAATATCAAAAAACGCAAAATATTCACGAAGTTACTGTTTGCATACAATATTTAATATGTTTTCTTATTGAAAACACTTGTTTGATGAAATATTCCACAACTTAAATAATTTTAATTTATTTGCAAACTTACATCTTCCACTAATTTTTACAAATGCGCAAAGTACACTGCTGAAACTACAAAATTAATATGAAAAACAAATATCTATAACGGTTCTTCACATTCTTAGACAAAGAGAGAGCACACATAATTATTTTTTGCCGCTCTTATCGCAATACGTCATATATTAAAGAAATTATAGAGGCTTAAACTTACCCGCACAATTGTGCGTACACGGTCGGAAAGGGTTATGATAAGGACAAAAAGTTTATACGCTTAAGTCTAAATATTATTTAAATTAATTCTAAATATTATTTAATTTGTGTATATTATAAAATTATTTATGTATTTTTATACTCGACCCCACGTTCTTCCTTTGTTAGAGTTTTTGAATTCCTTCCAAAATATCAAACTTTTATACCAAAACCAGTTTTTTATTACAAAATTGTTATTTTTGCAATAAAAAAATCATATTTTATCCAAAAGCTCAGTCCATTTCGTTTATATCAAGCACTGTTTCTGACTGTAAGTCTTTAATAAACCACATTTCGAAGTTTCATTATAAAAATTTAATATAATATAAATATAAATGCGTAAATTAAAAAAAAAAAAAACAATTGGTGTTTGGTCGGAGCAGGGATTGAACCCACGACCCTTTGCATGTACGGCAGACATGCTAACCACTGCTCCACGTTGCCAACACATGTATGTTTCTGTTAAATAATGTTATGTTTGCATGGGCTCGTGGGCGCTGCAAACTATGCTATATAAATGTAACTTATAACGATAATTGTCTTCTGGTGACTATAACAGCTACGTAGCTCAGTGGTAGTGTGTTGGCTTACAAACTGTATGGTCCTCGGTTCGATTCTCCGTCCAGGCGAAAGGTAAAATTTAAAAAAATTATAAAATTGAATAATTTCTTCAACATTATTTGTATTACAGAAAAAGGTGCCAAGAACTAAAAAATTTCGTGGAAGTGAAAATTATGTTAGGGAATGAGCACAATCTTCTTTGGGGAAAATTCTTCCAAGCATATAATATTTTTGGCTCAAAATGCTTCCAAAAATAGAATATGTTCACATAAAACAAACATATTAATGTTTCGGCAGTATCCAATAATATATGTGCTTCCTGCAAAATATGTTTGGAACATATGTTAGAGAGGCGATTTTTTTTGAGGGTGTATGAATATTTTTTTTTAAAGTTGAACCCCCCCCCGAATTAAAATCCTGGCTACGGCCTTGTTTACCAGATTAGTTTAATACATGTTTGTAATCTTTTAGTTGTTTTTAGTTTTTATTAGTTTTTATTTTTTAAATGAAAAATGAAATTTTCTTAATGAAACAATGTTAAATTTTGGGCAACAACAAAAAAAATTACATTTTCCCCATTATGGAAATTTTGTTTCGTGCTCTTAATTTCTTTTTATTTGCATTTTAATGCTATGTCAATACTTGTCGTATACGCGTTTGGTTCGAGTATTAAACTAATGTAGCAAATGGTTTGATGTGCTAAGTAGCCAATCTCCCATCTTCCTCTTCTATAATCTTTGGTTTATTTGGCTGGATGAGGTGTTGTTTTCAATAAAGGCATATGTGTTTTTGTTGTTTTGGCTTTGCTTGGTTTTGTTTGGCATGCTTCAGTTGTATAGTTGGCGTGGGTTGTTGCATCTTTTAAGCAGGTATGCAACAAGGAAATATAAAGGAATGGAATATTTTGTATTTTTGAGACATATATTGGTGTTTGTTTATTAAACCTTTTAAATGAAAGTTATTAATATTTTAACGGTAGTTTAGAAAAAAGTTATTAAAAATATTTAGAAAAATATGTTGAAATTGAAAGTGTATTGAAATTTTTATTATTCAATGTAAAAAATTAATATTCAATTCCAGATGAATTTGGAAAATTTTTGTTATATCTCAGCGTATAGTTTAGTCATAAATTGGTAAGTATTTTTTTAATATGGCTTTCCTTTAAAAATAATATTTTTTATGTATATTATTATTTGTTAATTAATTTTCTTGGATACCAGTTTAATGTTTTTCTTTGTTGTAAAAGCAATATTTAATTTCAGAGCAACTACAGATGGATTCGAACAAATTTTAAAAATAGAGAATTTGTGAGTTTTCTTTTACAAATTGGCTTTCTTTCAACTAGAATATTTACATTTTTATCATCAAAATTACAGGTTTTTAATACCTTATTTTAGTATTTCTTTAATCAATTTTTTTTAAAACCAATGTAATATTTTTAATGTAAAAAACAAACATTTAATTTCAGAATAACCCCTTACAAATTTGGAAAAATGTTTTGTACTCCTTTGCTTGTAATTTAATAGTGAATTGGTAAGGATTCTTTGACTTTCTTTTAACCCTGGACTGTCTTCCTTATTTTTTGTACATTAACGTCATCCTTCGTCATTTTGACTACGGCTCATTTCAAGACGCTATAATTTTCATCGTGAGCGAAACTTGAATTTTTTTTCTTATTCAATTTGGTTTTAATTAGTATAAAACAAAAAAATCATGAAACGGTCGATTTAGTATAATTTAAATTTACCATTTCCCAATAGACTAAAATGCATTTTAAATCGAAAATGAAATTACGTCTCGTCATTTTGACGAATGATGACTGTCTAGGGTTAACCAGAATATTTGGTTTTTTATCCATATTATTATTTTTTCCATTAGATTTTTTAGAAACCTATTTAATAATTGTATTTAATGTAAAAAATAAATATTTAATTTCAGAGTAACCCTAATAAATTTGGACAACTTTTTATATTTCCCCTCAGCTACAATTTAATAGAGAATTGGTAAGTTTTATATCAAAACTTTGGCTTTCTTTCAACTAGAATATATATTTTATTATATCCTTCACATCGATAACAACACAGTTTTATGAGTTTATATAGAATACTTCATTATTTCTCTAATTGTTTCAGGTATACATTTTATGAGATACATTTTCCGAAGAAAAGTTGAATTCCTTACACCATTTGATAAAATGCCTCCAAATATGGTAAGTTACAAGCTAAAATGATGAATTAAAAAACTATATTTCATTACATGGTGTTAATTTTTAACAATTTTCATTATTGCTTCCATTTTTTCCAGCAAGATATGTGAAAAAATTACCTACGATGAATAAAAAAAGGATAAGTCAAAATGTCCAAACAGCGAGTTCAAATGAACTACTCTCTGTTGCACGAGGTCATCATTTTCATCAAAAAAAATTGTATTAAGAACTTTCATCATAAGTCTTTATAATAAAGTAATTTTGCTTAAAGAAAGTTTACTTTTAATGTATGAAAATGTTCATTATAGTAAAACGGTTTGTTGTTCCTTTAATTATTTAATTTCTCTGTACTGTGGAATGATTGATTTAAAAATAGTTTAGTCGTCGACATTTTAAAGAGACTGTTAACCAATTTTTATTATCGGGTTTCCCAAAAAATAAGCAAGTAAACCAAAATAATACTGACTTTTTAACTTGGTAGGGGTATATAAATCTTATGGCGTTGTAAAAATGAACTAAAATACAATGTTATAGATGAACTAAAATTTAAGAGAATTATAAACTAGACAAGTTGAAAAAACTCTTAAGGGCTAAATCATGGTCAATATTACTACAGTTTAGTTCATTTTGCAATGGAAAAGGGTTCACTGTTTTTTCAGTGTGTGTTTGTGTTTTGTGGTATTGTGAAAATGGAAAACAATCTACGTTCATTGAAGGTAAGAAATTGTGAAATGTTAATACCGTTTTCGATTGAAGCCTGTTTACATTAAACTGACTAAAATAATATATTTTTTATTCATTTTTTTAGTGACCAATTTTATTTCGTGAAATTGACCAATCAATCCCACCAACTCCATCATTTTATCAAATATTAAATATTTGATCAAATCAAATATTAAATATTTGATAAATTGCATTTTTGTTTTACCTGCCTTTTTCAGTTTGAACCAAAGTAGAGAGCAGTATATCTGATATATAAACTAAAAAAAAGTTCTTTCTTTTGGATTTAAAAATATGAAAAATATCCGAAAATAATAAAAATATGTATTTTCCATTTATATTTTTTTCTATTTCCAGAATTTGCAAAGTATCATCAATATAATATCAAATATTACATTGCTTTCCCATTATTTTTGTCTTTGATTGGTTCAAATTTTAATAGACGATTTCAATGTGTGGACATTTTGGAAAGGAATTGTTACTAAAATTAAATTACCGAGCTTCTTAATACATCTTTTTATGCTAAAAGACTACAACTGCAAAAGAAGATTATAAATCTGCAACCTGGAACTAAGAATTGAACTTGATATTCTATGCAGGTGATGTTTAAAAAATTAACTTTTAATTGAACAAAATTAAATTCGAATTATTCTGTTTACTTTCAGAAAAACTAATTTAGCTTACAGGCTGCTGATTTATTGGAAATCTAGGCGCATCTACATATTAGAAGGAACATGCTGACATGGTTATTATTATAAGGAAGGTAATGATTTATATAATTTATTTTTTCACCCTATAGTTGTTATTGATACACAGAAAAAAAGGTGTCTTGTTAATTTTAGGACCAGTTTAACTTCCACATAGTTCAAAAAATTTACTGTAATATAGTTCATTTTTCGTAACCACTGCGAAAATTAACTTAGCTAAAGGAAAACTTATAAAACTTCAGTAAATGTTTTTTAGTTCACTAACTACGAAATGGGACGGATTTTTCCTTAAATAAATTTCCAATACAATAGTTAATGCATCGTTGATTGTATTATAAAAAGACATAGGCAATATAAAAATCTTACTACGAAATGTGGACAATTTACTAAGAAAAATTTTTGTATGGAAAAAAATTTTTGTAGTAAAAATTAACTGAACCACAGTACCGATTCGTATGGCGGCTTCCTACAGCTTATTTCGGTTTTTACTATAAGTTGGAGTATATTTCCTCACATTGAAAATTTTAGATAAAGTAGAATAAAAAGTAGTTAATTTAATCCTTGACGGGTGTATATAATTTTGTATGGATTCCTCGTAAATTTTGAATATATTTTACCTTATCCTATAGATAGAATACCAACTAATCAATAAACGTGATACTGGAAATTGAAGTGAGAAGAAATTATGAAATTATTGCATCATCTTTTTTTTGTTTGTGTTTGTTATTGCGATGATGTTATGGAATGTGTGTTGTTGGTATCTTTTGTGGTGATAGTTGTTTTGTTGCAATAGCGAGATCAGAAAGGGATCATGTGTGTGTGTGTGTGGAGTTGTTTTTCTTTACATATGTGTCCTTTATGACTATTTGTGTCTTTGAGTTTTATTGGTGCATTCAGTTCTGTTGATGCATTTATGAAGCGCACACGTGGTGCGCTTGCGTGCGGTATTTGTGTTTATTAATAAAAATACATTTATTTCGTAACATTTTAGAAACTGATAAGTGAATGGTGTGATGTTAGAGAAAACAAAAACACTTTATATTGATAAAAAAAATAAATAACTCTAAAATAAATCACATATTAAGAAACTGTATATTTCTATTAATAATTTAAAATTAGTGCGGTTTTAAATTGGTTTACATAAAAATATTCATAATGAGTGGTAATAAAATGATCTATATTTACTCTACATCTGGATCACAGTACAATTTTTTGAGTCTATATTTTTATGTTATAGCGAGTCCTTAAGGTGTGTACTAAGTTCGAGTTTAGGTGCTAAAATCAGAAATAAATCAGTAAGAAAAGTATAAAATTATACGCCTTCGATGCAAATTTAAATATAACTTGATGGAGAATAGCTCGAAACAAGTTTTTTATAAAGTTTATATTCTTTAAATGGATTACACGATTAAGAACAGAAAATCGTTTTTAAGCTTATGTAGAACGCTGTTTTTTAATTTAATATGATGAATTGTTTTCAAGTTATTCCAATATATATAGCGGAAGTCCCTTAATTTTGAACATAACCGTATATCTCAAAAAGTCGAGCTCTTAAAAAAACAAGTGTAAATTTGGATTCAGCAACCTCAAATTACTAAAAATTTGATATAAATTTTAAATGAACACAAAAACGGTTCAATTTTGTTCCCATGTATTTCTAAAGAAAACTAATCATGAAAAATTGGGATTTTAGCCACTAAACTCGAACTTAATATCCACCATAAATACTAAATGCTATATTGACAAGTGGAAATTATATCTAATTTAATAATATTTTTATTTCATTTATATTCTGAGAAGGATTTCAAAAATGCCCATTTGTGCATGGATATGATTCCACTAATGTAGTAATTGGATGATTTTTTCCAATGTGGTAAGTTTTTCGTCCATTTGTAATAAAGCCAAAATTTCTATTTATTAAAAATAATTTTCATTTGCAGGATGACAGCAAATCTAATGGTATTTTTTGGAATCTTCTTACTGTTTAATGCTAACTAAGCTGATATCCCTATTAGCTCTAAGAAAATTCTCTTGTAAGTTAAAGATCAAAATACCATAGAATTTGATAATATTTTTATATTTTATATGCCTTTTTAACTTCAGAGGCTTATGACGCAAATCCACACAACAAAAACTAGCGAAATCGGTGAAATTGGACAAAAATGAAATGAAAATAGCAACTTATGGCATATATCTTTCATATGGATAAAAAATGGAAATTGATATTAATTAGTTTCATTCTACTAACATAGAATACTACTCTTTTGAAGAAGCAATTACTAACTACCGAAAAGTAACAGCATACAGCGTACGAATAAAAACATTTCTTTTATTGTATATCATAAGCCATAGTTTTATGTAATATAATAATAATTTTTTGAAATAAAATACTGGTAGTTATGAAAAATTGTCTTATATTGTACGAAAAATTTCTTAGTTGTATACAGGCTTGTTATACCTTTAATTCCTCAATTTATTTACTTCTTTGAAAATTATACTGATAAACAGTTTATTTGAAACCAATTTCTAAATATAGGATTCCCAAAAACTTGTTCATTTTTCCGGATAGCAGGAATATTTTGAATGAGTGTAAGTACATTCTTCCCACAGCGTAGTAAGAATGAACTAAAATACGATGCAATACATAAACTTATTTATAAGAAAATCATGAACTTATCTAGATGAAAAAAATCTTTGGCGCCAAATCATGGTCATTCTTACTATGGGTTAGTTCATTTTTCGTAAACAATAGTAAACTTTTTTTTCGGTGTAGTAATTGTATTTGCAAGTTATGTTAGAACAAAACACAAATGAAAAAACCAAATTTATTTGTCTATTTATTTGTCTACACCGCTCTGAATCATCAACACGTTGTTGTTTTTGGTCAAATGTGAGCTCGCGCGGCAGCCATTTTGCACAGAGCTTCCGCATATCCAAATATTGATGAATGATATGACCAACACGTTCCTTTGATATCTTTAAGGTCTCTGCCATCTCGATCAACTTCATTTTACGGTCATTCAAAATCATTTAGTGGATTTTTTGATGTTTTCGGGCGTCCACTGCGTTCACCGTCCTCCGTGCTCATTTCACCACGCTTGAATTTTGCATACCAATCAATTATTGTTGATTTCTCTGGGGCAGAGTCCGGAAACTCATTATCAAGCCAAGTTTTTGCTTCCACCGCATTTTTTCCCTTCAGAAAACAGTATTTCATCAAAACACGAAATTCCTTTTTTTTCACAATAAAAAAAAGTTTCGCAATAACAAAAGTTGCTTCAAAAACAAGTAAGGAAAGTCTAAAGTCGGGCGGGGCCGACTACATTATACCCTGCACCACTTTGTAGATCTAAATTTTCGATACCATATCACATCTGTCAAATGTGTTGGAGGGCTATATATAAAGGTTTGTCCCAAATACATACATATAAATATCACTCGATTTGGACAGAATTTGATAGACTTTTACAAAATCAATAGACTCAAAATTTATGTTGGCTAATGCACTAGGGTGGAACACAATTTTAGTAAAAAAATATGGGAAACATTTAAATCTGAAGCAATTTTAAGGAAACTTCGCAAAAGTTTATTTATGATTTATCGCTCGATATATATGTATTAGAAGTTTAGGAAAATTAGAGTAATTTTTACAACTTTTCGACTAAGCAATGGCGATTTAACAAGGAAAATGTTATGTCAGAAAAACATATATATGGGAGCTATATCTAAATCTGAACCGATGTCAACCAAATTTGGCACGCATAGCTACAATGCTAATTCTACTCCTTTTGCAAAATTTCAACTAAATCGGAGATAAAAATTGGCCTCTGTGGTCATATGAGTGTAAATCGGGCGAAAGCTATATATGGGAGATATATCCAAATCTGAACCGATTTCAACCATATTTGGCACGCATAGTTACAATGCTAATTCTACTCCCTATGCAAAATTTCAACTAAATCGGAGAAAAAATTTGGCCTCTGTGGGCAAATGAGTGTAAATCGGGCGAAAGCTATATATGGGAGCTATATCAAAATCTGAACCGATTTGGCTGATATTTTGCAAGTTTTTCGAGACTCATAAAATATTCGTATTTGAGGAAGATCGGTTGATATACATGTCAATTATAACCAGATCGGTGAAAAATATATATGGCAGCTATATCTAAATCTGAACCGATTTTTTCCAAAATCAATAGGGATCGTCTTTGAGCCGAAACAGGGCCCTATACCAAATTTTAGGATAATCGGACTAAAACTGCGAGCTGTACTTTGCACACAAAAATACACCAACAGACAGACGGACATCGCTAAATCGACTCAGAATTTAATTCTAAGCCGATCCGTATACTAAAAGGTTGGTCTATGATTACTCCTTCTTGGCGTTACATACAAATGCACAAACTTATTATACCCTGTACCACAGTAGTGGTGAAGGGTATAAAGACGCTCTATCTCACAAACTAATTGACTTACAGACGTCAAATTTTGACACGAATCATTTGAAGGTTGGTACTATATAAAAATCAAAGATTATAGAAGAGGAAGATGGGAGATTGGCTACTTAGCACATCAAACCATTTGCTACATTAGTTTAATACTCGAACCAAACGCGTATACGACAAGTATTGACATAGCATTAAAATGCAAATAAAAAGAAATTAAGAGCACGAAACAAAATTTCCATAATGGGGAAAATGTAATTTTTTTTGTTGTTGCCTAAAATTTAACATTGTTTCATTAAGAAAATTTCATTTTTCATTTAAAAAATAAAAAAAACTAAAAACAACTAAAAGATTACAAACATGTATTAAACTAATCTGGTAAATGCAACATGTGGTATGACGCAAGCCAATCTCCCATCTTCCTCAAATCTATATATGCTTAAGTAAAATATTAAAATGCTGAGTCGGAGAGAAAATTCATTCGGAACCAAGATAAAATATATTTGAAAAAAAGAGCATGAGTTTATCATTTTCGCGTTACGGGCACAATTTTCTTGTTTCGTCAAAACAAATCGGAACGTAGGACGAGTAAGTCAAAATATTCAAACAAAGGTAATTAAAGGGATCTTCATATAAACTAACGAAAGGGCACTATACACTGAACAAAAAGCATGTACGGTTCCAAAGGTTGTGTCTCCACTTTAACAATTATGATATTGATTCCGAACCAAAGAAGCGGAGAATACAAGTGAGGATGCTTTTAAGACACAATTCTCTTTTAAATGGGGTTTTTTGTACTTGACTCTACGAAGCACATTTAAATTTTTCGCTTTTTCAGCTTTTTTTCATATGCTATAAAATGTCCGTTAAAAACAAGACTTCCAGTAGAAATTACGCTATGTTTCAAGTAAAAAATGTCTTTAAAATAAAGTATTGAAAAACATATCCTATTTTTGAATGATTTTTGCCTTGTAGTCAAGGTGCAAAAATGCAACAAATTTAAAGACAGTTTCATTAATTTTAAAGAATTTTTCTGAATTATTAAAGTCAAGTTGACCTTAGTCCAAAATTTGTTCTTTCATGTTATGATACCCATTTTTAAGTCAAATCACTTAATTATAACGACAACACGACTTCATTGAAAGTATCGACCTTTGAAGATCTATAAAAACAAAGATTAGTTCCTCTTTATTAATGAGTAGTCCAAGAGGAGTTGACGGATTTTTTCGAATATAAAAGTGGGCATTGAGTTCGAGTTTTGCCGCTAAAATTATTTCTCATTTTAGCGGCAAAACCAGAATAACATTACAACTTTTTCCGGTAAATTGTATTATAACATGGTGGGGAAAGATTCCACATCCAAAGCAACAATTGAATAAGTTTATTTTCTTTAAAAGAAATTATTAAAGAAAAGTAAAAGGGTAAACATGGCCATTTTAACGTGATAATGCCAATTTATACCGGCCTTAAGAATTAAATTAAGTACAAAATTATTCGTTAATAAAATTCATATTTATTTGTAATTCTAAATTAATGGTGTTACATGCTAGCAAACAATTGTTCACACCAAAATAAATTTATGTGCTGTTTTAAAATTACTGTTTAGAATTTAAATATAATGTGCTTTTGAATGGTTACACAGAAAAAAAAGTGTCTTGTAAATTTAAGGACCATTTAAACTTTCACATAGTTCAACAAATTTACTGTAATATAGTTCATTTTTCGTAACCACAACGAAAATTAACTTAGCTAAAGGAAAACTTAGAAAAATTCAGTAAATGTTTTTTAGTTCACTAACTACGAAATGGGAAGGATTATTCCTTAAAAAAATTCCATCACAGTAGTTAATGCATCGTTGATTCTATTATAAAAATACATGGGCAATATAAAAATCTTACTACGAAATGTGGACAATTTACTAAGAAAAAATTTTGTATGGAAAAAAAATTTTGTAGTAAAAATTAACTTAACGACATTACCGATTCGTGTAATGGCTACCTACAGATTATTTCCCTTTTTATTATAAAGTGGAGTGTTTTTCCTCACATTGAAAATTTTAGATAAAGTAGAATAAAAAGTAGGTTATAAATTCCTTGCCGGGTGTATATCATTTTTTATAGATTCCTCATAAATTTGGTATATATTTTAACTTAACTTATGAAAGAATTCCAACTAATCAATAAACGTGGTACTGAAAAATGAAGTGAGAAATCATTGCATCATGTGAGGGAGTTTTTAGAGACATTTTGTGTATATCTCGTATGATTGTTTGTGTTTGTTATTGCGTCATTTATGCTGTTGTTGGTTGTTTTGATTCCAGAGACAATGGAATGTTCCTTGTGTGTTGTTGGTATCTTTTGTGATGAGAGTTGTTTTCTTGCAATAGCCAGATCTGAAAGGGATCGTGTGTGTGTGTATGGAGTTGTTTTTCTTTACGGCAGGTATGTATCCTATATCAAAGACAATAAACTCTAGGAAGATAGGAAATTGACTACTGAGGAGATCAAACCATTTACAGTGTTAGTTTCATACTCGAACCAAACGCGTATACGACAAGTATTCACATAGCATTAAAATGCAAATAAAAAGAAATTAAGTGCACGAAATAAATTTCCATAGACGGGAAAACATAATTTTTTTTGTTATTGCCTAAAATTTAACATTGTTTCATTAAGAAAATTAAGTTTTTCGTTTAAAAAATAAAAACGAAAAACAAATTAAAAAATTACAAACATGGTAAATGCAACATTTGGTATGACGCAAGCCAATTTCCTTTCTTCCTCAAGTTTATTGTCTTTGATGGAATGTTCCTTGTGTGTTGTTTGTATCGTTTGTGGTGAGAGTTGTTTTCTTGCAATAGCGAGATCAGAAAGGGATCGTGTGTGTGTGTGTGTGGAGTTGTTTTTCTTTACGGCAGGTATGTATTATGACTATTTGTGTCTTTGAGTTTTATTGCTGCATTCAGTTCTGTTAATGAATTTATGAAGTGCACACGTGGTTTTAATTTTGCAAAATTGTACGTGCGGTATTGGTGTTTATTAATGAATACACATTTATTTCGAAGCATTTTAGAAACTGAGAAGTAAATGATGTGATGTTAGAGAAATCAAAAATGCTTTTTATCGATAAATAAAATAATGATAAATAACAGATTAAGGAACTTTATATTTATGTTAATAGTTTAAAATTATTGCGGATTTTTAATTGATTTACATAAAAAATATACAACATAAGTGGTAATAGGAAAATCTATATTTATTCTACATCTGGTTCACAGGTTGGAGATGCAACCATGTTTTTCTATATTTTTTATGTTACAGCAATTCCTACAGGTGAGTACTAAGTTCGAGTTTAGCCGCTAAAACTAAAAATAAATCACTAAGAAAAGTATAAAATTATACGACTTCGATACAAATTTAAATATAACTTGATGGAGAATAGCCAAAAGCAAGTTTTTTTATAAAAATTATTTTTTTATAATGGATTATTAAAGAAAACTTATCATGAAAATTGCGATTTTAGCCGCTAAACTCGAACTTAATATCCACCTTAAATACTAAATGCTATACTGACAAGTGGAAATTATGTCTAATTTCATAATATTTTTTATTTCAAATATATTCTGAGAATAATTTCAAAAATGTCCCATTAGTCCATGGATATGATTCCAATAATGTACCTACTGGATGCATTTTTCAATGTGGTAAGTTTTTCTATGAGTATAAACGCTATTTTGTCCGTTTTTTATAAAACCAAAATTTCAATTTATTAAAAATAATTATTTTCACTTACAGGTAGACAAGCCTTGTAATGGTAATTTTTGGAATATTCTTACTTTTTAATGCTAACTAAGCTGATATCCTTATTGGATCTAGGAAATACTCTTGAAAACCGTAAGTTAAAAATCAATATGAACGATAGAATTTGATAATATTTTGCTTATATTTTGTATAACTTTGCAATTTCAGATGCTTATAAGACAAATCCGTCCAACAAAAGTTAGCCAAAATCGATGAAATTGGACAACTATTCAATGAATATAAAGGGTGATTCTTTTGAGGTTAGGATTTTCATGCATTAGTATTTGACAGATCACGTGGGATTTCAGACATGGTGTCAAAGAGAAAGATGCTCAGTATGCTTTGACATTTCATCATGAATAGACTTACTAACGAGCAACGCTTGCAAATCATTGAATTTTATTACCAAAATCAGTGGCAGAAAATCCGCTTTTTTATCGACAAATTTTGTTCAGCGATGAGGCTCATTTCTGGTTGAATGGCTACGTAAATAAGCAAAATTGCCGCATTTGGAGTGAAGAGCAACCAGAAGCCGTTCAAGAACTGCCCATGCATCCCGAAAAATGCACTGTTTGGTGTGGTTTGTACGCTGGTGGAATCATTGGACCGTATTTTTTCAAAGATGCTGTTGGACGCAACGTTACGGTGAATGGCGATCGCTATCGTTCGATGCTAACAAACTTTTTGTTGCCAAAAATGGAAGAACTGAACTTGGTTGACATGTGGTTTCAACAAGATGGCGCTACATGCCACACAGCTCGCGATTCTATGGCCATTTTGAGGGAAAACTTCGGAGAACAATTCATCTCAAGAAATGGACCGGTAAGTTGGCCACCAAGATCATGCGATTTGACGCCTTTAGACTATTTTTTGTGGGGCTACGTCAAGTCTAAAGTCTACAGAAATAAGCCAGCAACTATTCCAGCTTTGGAAGACAACATTTCCGAAGAAATTCGGGCTATTCCGGCCGAAATGCTCGAAAAAGTTGCCCAAAATTGGACTTTCCGAATGGACCACCTAAGACGCATCCGCGGTCAACATTTAAATGAAATTATCTTCAAAAAGTAAATGTCATGGACCAATCTAACGTTTCAAATAAAGAACCGATGAGATTTTGCAAATTTTATGCGTTTTTTTTTTAAAAAGTTATCAAGCTCTTAACAAATCACCCTTTAGTAACTTATGCCACATATATCTTTCATATGGATAGAAAACATGGAAATTTAAATTAATTAGTTTAGTCCTAATAACATAGAATATTACTCTTTTGAAGAAGCAATTACTAACTACCGACAAGTAACTGCATCCAACGTACTAATAAAAATATGTCCTTTATTATATATCATAAGCCATAGTTTTGTGTAATATAATAATAATTTTTTGAAATAAAATACTGGTCGTTATAGAAAATTGATTTGTTTTGTACGAAAAATTTCTTAGTTGTATACAGGCTTGTTGTACCTTTGATTCCTCAATTTCCCTACTTTTTAGAAAATTATACTGACAAATAGTTTATTTCAAACCAATTTCTTAATACAGGTTTCCCAAAAAATGTTAATTTTTCCGGATAGCAGGAATATTTTGAATGAGTTTAAGTATATTCTTCCCACAGCATAGTAATAATGAACTAAAATACGATGCAATACATGAACTAAGTTATAAGAAAATCATGAACTTATCTAGATGAAAAAAATCTTTGGCGCCAAATCATGGTCATTCTTACTATGGGTTAGTTCATTTTTCATAAAAAATAGTAAACTTTTTTTCGGTGTTTCATTAAGAAAATTAAGTTTTTCATTTAAAAAATAAAAACGAAAAACAAATAAAAAAAATACGAACATGTATGGAACTAACATGGTAAATGCAACATTTGGTATGACGCAAGCCAATTTCCTATCTTCCTCAAGTTTATTGTCTTTGTCCTATACACCGAAAAAAAAGTTTACTATTGTTTACGAAAAATGAACTAACCCATAGTAAGAATGACCATGATTTGGCGCCAAAGATTTTTTTCATCTAGATAAGTTCATGATTTTCTTATAAATAAGTTTATGTATTGCATCGTATTTTAGTTCATTCTTACTACGCTGAGGGAAGAATGTACTTACACTCATTCAAAATATTCCTGCTATCCGGAAAAATGAACAAGTTTTTGGGAATCCTATATTTAGAAATTGGTTTCAAATAAACTATTTATCAGTATAATTTTCAAAGAAGTAAATAAATTGAGGAATTAAAGGTACAACAAGCCTGTATACAACTAAGAAATTTTTCGTACAATATAAGACAATTTTTCATAACTACCAGTATTTTATTTCAAAAAATTATTATTATATTACATAAAACTATGGCTTATGATATACAATAAAAGAAATGTTTTTATTCGTACGCTGTATGCTGTTACTTTTCGGTAGTTAGTAATTGCTTCTTCAAAAGAGTAGTATTCTATGTTAGTAGAATGAAACTAATTAATATCAATTTCCATTTTTTATCCATATGAAAGATATATGCCATAAGTTGCTATTTTCATTTCATTTTTGTCCAATTTCACCGATTTCGCTAGTTTTTGTTGTGTGGATTTGCGTCATAAGCCTCTGAAGTTAAAAAGGTATATGAAATATAAAAATATTATCAAATTCTATGGTATTTTGATCTTTAACTTACAAGAGAATTTTCTTAGAGCCAATAGGGATATCAGCTTAGTTAGCATTAAACAGTAAGAAGATTCCAAAAAATACCATTAGATTTGCTGTCATCCTGCAAATGAAAATTATTTTTAATAAATAGAAATTTTGGCTTTATTACAAATGGACGAAAAACTTACCACATTGAAAAAAATCATCCAATTACTACATTAGTGGAATCATATCCATGCACAAATGGGACATTTTTGAAATCCTTCTCAGAATATAAATGAAATAAAAATATTATAAAATTAGATATAATTTCCACTTGTCAATATAGCATTTAGTATTTATGGTGGATATTAAGTTCGAGTTTAGTGGCTAAAATCCCAATTTTTCATGATTAGTTTTCTTTAGAAATACATGGGAACAAAATTGAACCGTTTTTGTGTTCATTTAAAATTTATATCAAATTTTTAGTAATTTGAGGTTGCTGAATCCAAATTTACACTTGTTTTTTTAAGAGCTCGACTTTTTGAGATATACGGTTATGTTCAAAATTAAAGCACTTCCGCTATATATATGTTGGAATAACTTGAAAACAATTCATCATCTTAAATTAAAAAACAGCGTTCTACATAAGCTTAAAAACGATTTTCTGTTCTTAATCGTGTAATCCATTTAAAGAATATAAACTTTATAAAAAACTTATTTCGAGCTATTCTCCATCAAGTTATATTTAAATTTGCATCGAAGGCGTATAATTTTATACTTTTCTTACTGATTTATTTCTGATTTTAGCACCTAAACTCGAACTTAGTACACACCTTAAGGACTCGCTATAACATAAAAATATAGACTGTGATCCAGATGTAGAGTAAATATAGATCATTTTATTACCACTCATTATGAATATTTTTATGTAAACCAATTTAAAACCGCACTAATTTTAAATTATTAATAGAAATATACAGTTTCTTAATATGTGATTTATTTTAGAGTTATTTATTTTTTATCAATATAAAGTGTTTTTGTTTTCTCTAACATCACACCATTCACTTATCAGTTTCTAAAATGTTACGAAATAAATGCATTTTTATTAATAAACACAAATACCGCACGCAAGCGCACCACGTGTGCGCTTCATAAATGCATCAACAGAACTGAATGCACCAATAAAACTCAAAGACACAAATAGTCATAAAGGACACATATGTAAAGAAAAACAACTCCACACACACATGATCCCTTTCTGATCTCGCTATTGCAACAAAACAACTATCACCACAAAAGATACCAACAACACACATTCCATAACATCATCGCAATAACAAACACAAACAAAAAAAAAAGATGATGCAATAATTTCATAATTTCTTCTCACTTCAATTTTCAGTATCACGTTTATTGATTAGTTGGTATTCTATCTATAGGATAAGGTAAAATATATTCAAAATTTACGAGGAATCCATACAAAATTATATACACCCGTCAAGGATTAAATTAACTACTTTTTATTCTACTTTATCTAAAATTTTCAATGTGAGGAAATATACTCCAACTTATAGTAAAAACCGAAATAAGCTGTAGGAAGCCGCCATACGAATCGGTACTGTGGTTCAGTTAATTTTTACTACAAAATTTTTTTTCCATACAAAAATTTTTCTTAGTAAATTGTCCACATTTCGTAGTAAGATTTTTATATTGCCTATGTCTTTTTATAATACAATCAACGATGCATTAACTATTGTATTGGAAATTTATTTAAGGAAAAATCCGTCCCATTTCGTAGTTAGTGAACTAAAAAACATTTACTGAATTTTTATAAGTTTTCCTTTAGCTAAGTTAATTTTCGCAGTGGTTACGAAAAATGAACTATATTACAGTAAATTTTTTGAACTATGTGGAAGTTAAACTGGTCCTAAAATTAACAAGACACCTTTTTTTCTGTGTATGACTATTTGTGTCTTTGAGTTTTATTGCTGCATTCAGTTCTGTTGATGAATTTATGAAGTGCACACGTGGTTTTAATTTTGCAAAATTGTACGTGCGGTATTGGTGTTTATTAATGAAAACACATTTATTTCGAAGCATTTTAGAAACTGAGAAGTGAATGATGTGATGTTAGAGGAATCAAAAACGCTTTTTATTGATAAAAAACAAATAACAGATTAAGGAACTGTATATTTCTGTTAATAGTTTAAAATTAGTGCGGATTTTTAATTGATTTACATAAAAAATATACAACATGAGTGGTAATAGGATGATCTATATTTATTCTACATCTGGATCACAGGTTGGAGATGTAACCATTTTTTTGAATCTATATTTTTTATGTTACAGCAATTCCTACAGGTGAGTACTAAGTTCGAGTTTAGCCGCTAAAATTAAAAAACAAAACACTGAGAAAAGTATAAAATTATACGTCTTCGATACAAATTTAAATATAACTTGATGGAGAATAGCCCAAACCAAGTTCTTTATAAAGATTATTTTCTTTTATAATGGATTATTAAAGAAAACTTATCATGAAAATTGCGATTTTAGCCTCTAAACTCGAACTTAATATCCACCTTAAATACTTAATTGCTATACTGACAAGTGGAAATTATGTCTAATTTTATAATATTTTTTATTTCAAATATATTCTGAGAATAATTTCAAAAACGTCCCATTAGTCCAAGGATATGATTCCAATAACGCACATACTGGATGGATTTTTCAATGTGGTAAGTTTTTCTATAAACCGTATTTTGTCCGTTTTTAATAAAACCAAAATTTCAATTTATTAAAAATAATTATTTTCACTTGCAGGTAGACAGGTCTTGTAATGGTAATTTTTTTTTAATATTCTTACTGTTTAATGCTAACTAAGCTGATATCCTTATTGGCTCTAGGAAATACTCTTGAAAACCGTAAGTTAAAAATCAATATGAACGATAGAATTTGATAATATTTTCTTATAATTTATATAACTTTGCATTTTCAGATGCTTATAAGACAAATCCGCCCAACAAAAGTTAGCCAAAATCGATGAAATTAGACAACAATTCAATGAATATAGCAATTTATGCCTCACATATCTTTCATATGGATAGAAAATATGGAAATTTTAATTAATTAGTTTAGTCCTAATAACATAGAATATTACTCTTTTGAAGAAGCAATTACTAACTACCGACAAGTAACTGCATCCAACGTACGAATAAAAATATTTCCTTTATTGTATATCATAAGCCATAGTTTTGTGTAATATAATAATAATTTTTTGAAATAAAATACTGGTGGTTATAGAAAATTGACTTGTTTTGTACGAAAAATTTCTTAGTTGTATACAGGCTTGTTGTACCTGGGATTCCTCAATTTCTCTACTTTTTTGAAAATTATACTGATAAACAGTTTATTTCTAACCAATTTCTTAATACAGGTTTCCCAAAAAATTGTTCATTTTTCCGGATAGCAGAAATATTTTGAATTAGTTTAAGTATATTCTTCCCACAGCATAGTAATAATGAACTAAAATACGATGCAATACATGAACTAATTTATAAGAAAATCATGAACTTATCTAGATGAAAAAAATCTTTGGCGCCAAATCATGGTCATTCTTACTACGGGTTAGTTCATTTTTCATAAAAAATAGTAAACTTTTTTTTCCGTGTACCGTTAACCTTAGGATTCGATGGAAAAATATTTATATATACTCGACTTCACGTTCTTCTTTTGTAAGAGTTTTTGAATTGCTTCGAAAATTTTAAACTTGTATACAAAAACCTTTATTTGTTACACAATTTGTATTTTTGCAATAAAAAAATAATATTTGATTTGAACTCAGTCCATTTCGTTTATATCAAGCACTTTTCTTTTCTGACTTTAACGCCCGTTTTCATGAAGCTCCGTTAGTGCTCCGTTAACTAACGAACTTTTAAACCGTATTATGGACATAGCTGCCGTCTTGCCTATATATTTCATATGCCAGTTAGGAACTTAACTGCAGACAATTTTTCAGTTAAAGTTAACCGGAGAGAAGATATTTGAAATTTTCTTTTTGTTAATTGACAGTTAAAGCCTAACGGAGCTACATGAAAATGGCCGTAAGTCTTTTATAAAACACACTTTACAATTTCGTAGTAAAAATTTAATATAATAGTATGTAATGCTGAACACCTTTTCGGGAACTTCCGAACGTATCTGGAATATATGTTAAAAAATATATTAAAAAAAAATAAATAAATAAAAAAATGGTGTTGGTCGAAGCAGGGATCGAACCCAGGTCCCCTGTCACGCAAGGCGGACGACCAACCACTGCTCCACGCTGCCAACAAATGTATGTTTAACAATGTTATGTTGTTAAACAATGTTATGTTTGCATCGGCTCGTGGGCGCCGCAATCTATGCTATATAAATATAACTTATAACGATAATTATCTCTCGATGACCATAACAGCTACGTAGGCCAGTGGTTAGTGTGCTGGCTTACAAACTGTGTGGTTCGCTGTTCGAATCCCCGTCCGGCAAAAGGTAAAATTAAAAAAAAATTATAAAATATAATAATTTCTTCTAAAATGTTTGTATTACAGAAAAAGGTGCTAAAAACTCGTGGAAGTGAGAAAAATGTGAGGGAATATACAATTAGGCAGAAACAAAAATTTGAGCACAATCTTCTTTGGGAGAAAATTCTTCTAAGCATATAATATTTTTGGGTTCAAAATGTTTCCAAACATATTATATGTTCACATAAGAACATATAGATTTTTGGAAGACAACATTATTGAATTTGGATGGAAAAATACAAAATGTTTGGAACTTAGACTACCCAAACATATTATATTGTTTAGACCAATATGCTTTCAAACATATTATATATTGGAAGAAATCAAACATATAAATGTTTGGGCAATACCCAAAAATTTATATGCTTGAAGCAAAATATGTTTGGGAGTATATGTTACAGAAGCGATTTTTTTTTTGAGGGTGTATATCTAAATCTTAACCGATTTTTTCCAAAATCAATAGCGATTGTCTTTGACCCGAAGAAAGACCCCATGCCAAAATTGAGGACGATCGGACTTAAATTGCGAGCTGTACTTTGTGCACAAAATTACATATACAGACAGACGGACGGACGGACAGACGGACATCGCTAAATCGACTCAGAATGTAATTCTAAGCCGATCGGTATACTAAAAGATGTGTCTATGACTATTATTTCTTGGCGTTACATACAAATGCACAAACTTATTATACCCTGTACCACAGTAGTGGTGAAGGGTATAATAAAAACGAAAAGCAAATAAAAAATTACAAACATGTATGGAACTAACATGGTAAATGCAACATTTGGTATGACGCAAGCCAATTTCCTATCTTCCTAAATTTTATTGTCTTTGGATATAAGTATTAGCGTTTGCTTATTAAATCTTTTAAGCGAGTTATTAATACTTTAGCGATGAGATGTACGATGGTGATCTGAAGCTTAGAATGTTCAATATTAAAAAAAACACATTTTGAAATGGAAAGTATATTGAAATTGTTTAATAGAAATCTAATTTAATATTATTCCACGTAAAAAATAAATATTCAATTTCAGAGTAATCCGAGATGAATTTGGAAAGTTTTTTGTTACACCTCAGTTATAGTTTAATCGTAAATTGGTAAGTTTTCTTTTTAAAAATATGGCTTTCTTTTAAAGAGATGTTTTTATTCATATTAGTATTAGTTTATTAAATTTTTGGAAACCAGTTTAATGTTTTCCTTGTAAAAAATTATTTAATTTCAGAGCAACTCCAGATGGATTCGGACATTTTTTAAATTTCGGCGTATAACTTAATAGAGAATTGGTAAGTTTGGCTTTCTTTTAACTAAAATATTTACGTTATTATGAACTTTATATCGCCAAAAACAAGGATAAACATTTTTTGGTATGTTAGAGTTGTTGTATATGGAGTTATGACCAGGGCTGTGGAGTCGAGCCAATTTTGCTCGACTCCGACTCCAGCATTTTTCATCAGCTCGACTCCGACTCCGGAGTCGACTCCGGGTAATATGACTAAATCTCATTTTAATACCACTAATTTGTAGTTCTATTGTGGGGGTACCGTAATTGGATCGATATAAAGTATCGTATTTATTTATGTGTGCAAAAAAAGGTCTTAATTTCACATTAGATGCCAATTGAACTCTATATTTCAAATTTAGGGCAATGTTTAATAAAATAAAATAATGATATAAATACCCATCATAATATGAGAAGATACCAACAGTACGAGTATATGTATTGATACTATCTCAAATCCTTTAAATTTGTTGCGAGCTATATAAAGGTTTATATTCCCATATGCATGAATTTGAATCTGAATCGATTTAGACAAAATTGTATATACACAGAAAAAAAGGTGTCTCGTAAATTTAAGAAGATTTTTACAATAATTTATTACAAGAATTTTCCAGAATTTTAGTTCATTTTTCGTATCTTCAACAAAAATTAACTACTCGAAAGGAAATTTTACAAATTCTAAGTAGCAATCGTTTAGTTCATGGCCTACAAAATACGATGGAAATTTCCTTAAAAAATTTCTTAACTGGTAGTTAAAAATTCGTTTGTCATGCTATAAAACTACTTGTGAAATGTAAAGTATTTTCTAAATAATAAGTGCAATTTACCATAAGATTTTTTTGTATGAGAAAATATTTTTTTACGAAAAATGAACTTGAAAGTGGATAGCAATTTCTTACTGACAATTCCTATGGTTAATAATTGTTGGTAAAAAATTTCCCAATGAAATATTTGTAGTTCACATGTAATTAAATTTATAGACATTTTCGTCAAAAATGGGTAGATATCATTTCATGAAGTTTCTGCTAATTTTAAGTTAAACGTTTCATCGTTCTTATACTGATATGCATTTAAGAGTATTGTTTTAAGAGTAAATTGTGGTCAGATGCGATGAACTAATGCATAGTACAGAGCTCTTTCTCGTCAAAGTGGAATATGTTTAATGTAAAGATGATGCTACTTGAATTTTTTTTTTGAGAGTGAGAGCATGCAATGCAATAATGAGAAATGGTAGCGAGTGATGGGGATGTTGTGTATATCTGAGCGTGGGGTTGTTTTTGTTCTTTCAGTCATTTGTGTGTGTGTTTATTATTGGCGAATGGTTTATTTGTCTGGATGAGGTGTTGTTTTCAATGAAGGCACATGTGTTTTTGTTGTTGTAGGAATGTTTTGGTTTTGCTTGGTTTTGTTTGGCAAGCTTCAGTTATATAGTTGGCGTTGGCGTGGGCTGTTGCATCGTTTTAGCAAGTATGTAACAAGGGAATATAAAGGTATGGAATATTTTGGTTTTTTTAGACATATATTGGTGTTTGTTTATTAAAACTTTGAAATGAAAGTTATTAATATTTTAGCGATGAGATGTACGATGGCGAAGTGATGATCGGTAGCTTAGAAAAAAAGTTATTAAGAATGTTCAATATTGTTTTATCTAATTTAATTTTTATTATTCAATGTAAAAAATAAATATTCAATTTCAGAGTAACTCTAGATGAATTTGGAAAATTGTTTGTTACACCTCAGCGTATAGTTTAATAATAAATAGGTAAGAGTTCTTTTTCAATGTGATTTTCTTTTAAAAAATAATATTCTTTATGTATATTGTTACTTGCTAATTATTATTATTAATTTTTTTCAACAAGTTTCATGTTTTTCTTTGTTGTAAAAAAATATCTAAGTTAAGAGCAACCCCAGATGGATTCGGGCATATTTTTATATTCCTCCTCAGCGTATAATTTAATAGAGAAGTGGTAAGTTTTCTTTTAAAATTTGGCTTTCTTTTCACTAGAATATTTACGTTTTTATGACCTTTTTATTATCAACATTACATGTTTTTAATACCTTATTTTAGTATTACTTTAATTAAATATTATTGGAAACCAATTTAATATTTTTAATGTAAAAAACAAATATTTAATTTCAGAATAACAACATTTTTATGAATTGGTAAGTTTTCTTTAACATTCTTTTAACCAGATTATTTACTTTTTTATGCATATTATTTCTTTAATTAAATTTTTGGAAACCAATTTAATGTTTTTTATTTAATGTAAAAAATAAATATTTAATTTCAGAGTAACCCCAAATGAATTTCGATAACTTTTTAACCTCAGCGTACAATGTAATAGAGAATTGGTAAGTTTTATATTAAAACTTTGGTTTTCTTTTAACAAGAATATTTATTGTATTATGTCCTTCACATCGATAACAACACAATTTTATGAGTTAATATATTACTTAATTCATTATTTCTCTAATTGTTACAAACTTTATGAGGTACGTTTATCTAAGAAAAGTTGAATTCCTTACACCATTTAATAAAATGCCCCCAAATATGGTATGTTACAAGCTAATTGAAAGAGCTAAAAAATTATATTTTATTACATGTTAATTTTTAAAAATTTTCATTATTCCTTCCATTTTTTTCAGCAAGATATGTGAATATACTAACGATGAATAAAAAACTAAGGAAAAGTCAAAATGTCCAAATAGCGAGTTAAAATAAACTACTTTCTTGTTCCACGTGGTCATAATTTTTATTCACAAAAACATTGTATTAAGAACTCTCATCATAAGTTTTTATAATAAAGTACTTTTGCTTAAAGAAAGTTTAATTTTAATGTATGAAAATTTTCATAATAGTAAAACGGTTTGTTGTTGTTCCTTTAATTATTTAATTTTTCTGTACTGTGGAATGATTGATTTAAAAATAGTTTAGTCATCGACATTTTAAGGAGACTGTTAACCACTTTTTATTATCGGGTTTCCCAAAAAATAAGCAGGTAAACCAAAATAATACTGACTTTTTAACTTGGTAGGGGTATATAAATCTTATGGTGTTGTAAAAATGAACTAAAATACAATGTTATAGATTAACTAAAATTTAAGAGAATTATAAACTAGACAAGTTGAAAAAAATCTTAAGGGCTAAATCATGGTCAATATTACTACAGTTTAGTTCATTTTGCAATGGAAAAGGGTTCACTGTTTTTTCAGTGTACTTCTACAAAATCTATGTATTTAAAATTTAAATCTAACGTTATGGGACGTAACACAATTTTAACAAAAAATAAAAATGCAAGGAAAGTCTAAAGTCGGACGGGCCGATTATAATATACTCTGCACAACTTTGTATTTAGATCTACATTTTGATAACATCTCAAATCAGACTTCTACCAAATCTCGGGCAATATTTGGGGAATGTTTATAATTGTTTTGACAATTTCGCAAAAATGCATTTATGATTCATTCATTGAAAAATTTGAAAATTTGAGTCATTTCTACAAGTTTTTGACTTAGCATCAGTGAGCACACAATTTAGAAAAAATTTTGTCAAGTAAATAAAATTTTACAAAATTTTATATAGAAATAAAATGTTGCACAATTTTCTACAGGAACAACATTTTGGCAAAATTTTCTATAGAAATCAAATTTTGACCAAATATATAGAAATAAACTTTTGAATGAGCATCAATAAGAAAAAAAATTTTGAGAAAATTTGCTATAGAAATAAAATTTGACAATTTTTTCTAATAGAAATAAAATTTTGAAAAAATTTTTATGTAGTAAATAAAATTCTGCAAAATATTCTACAGAAACAACATTTTGACTAAATTTTCTATAGAAATAAAATTTTGACCAAATTTTCTGTAGAAATAAAATTTTGACCAAATTTTCTAATAAAAAAATCTATTACTACACCGAAAAAAAAGTTTACTATTTTTTATGAAAAATGAACTAACCCATAGTAAGAATGACCATGATTTGGCGACAAAGATTTTTTTCATCTAGATAAGTTCATGATTTTCTTATAAATTAGTT
Source organism: Haematobia irritans (assembly GCF_050003625.1). Taxonomy (NCBI): domain Eukaryota; kingdom Metazoa; phylum Arthropoda; class Insecta; order Diptera; family Muscidae; genus Haematobia; species Haematobia irritans. Next base: position 102,747,597 of record NC_134397.1, on the reverse strand, counting down.
CATGTATTGCATCGTATTTTAGTTCATTATTACTATGCTGTGGGAAGAATATACTTAAGCTCATTCAAAATATGCCAGCTATCCAGAAAAATGAACAATTTTTTGGGAAACCTATATTAAGAAATTGGTTGGAAATAAACTGTTTGTCAGTATAATTTTCAAAAAAGTAGAGAAATTGAGGAATCAAAGGTACAACAAGCCTCTATACAACTAAGAAATTTTTCGTACAAAGCAAGTCAATTTTCTATAACCAACAGTATTTTATTTCAAAAAAAATTTATAATATTACACAAAACTATGGCTTATGATATACAATAAAGGAAATATTTTTATTAGAACGTTGGATGCAATTACTTGTCGGTAGTTAGTAATTCCTTCTTCAAAAGAGTAATATTCTATGTTATTAGGAATTAATTTAAATTTCCATGTTTTCTATCCATATGAAAGATATATGTGGCATAAGTTGCTATATTCAATTGAATTGTCAAATTTCATCGATTTTGGCTATCTTTTGTTGGGCGGATTTGTCTTATAAGCATCTGAAATTGCAAAGTTAAAATATAAGAAAAATATTATCAAATTCTATCGTTCATATTGATTTTTAACTTACGGTTTTCAAGAGTATTTCCTAAATCCAATAAGAATATCAGCTTAATTAGCATTAAACAGTAAGAATATTCAACAAAATTACCATTACAAGATCTGTCTACCTGCAAGTGAAAATAATTATTTTTAATAAATTGAAATTTTGGTTTTATTAAAAACGGACAAAATACCATTTATAGAAAAACTTACCACATTGAAAAATCCATCCAGTAGGTATATTATTGGAATCATATCCATGGACTAATGGGACGTTTTTGAAATTATTCTCAGAATATATTTGAAATAAAAAATATTATAAAACTAGACATAATTTCCACTTGTCAGTATAGCATTTAGTATTTAAGGTGGATATTAAGTTCGAGTTTAGAGGCTAAAATCGCAATTTTCATGATAAGTTTTCTTTAATAATCCATTATAAAAAAATAATCTTTATAAAAACTTGTTTTGGGCTATTCTCCATCAAGTTATATTTAAATTTGTATCGAAGACGTATAATTTTATACTTTTCTTAGTGATTTATTTTTAATTTTAGCGGCTAAACTCGAACTTAGTACTCACCTGTAGGAATTGCTGTAACATAAAAAATATAGATTCAAGAAAATGGTTGCATCTCCAACCTGTGATCCAGATGTAGAATAAATATAGATCATCCTATTACCACTCTGTTGTATATTTTTTATGTAAATCAATTAAAAATCCGCACTAATTTTAAACTATTAATTATTACTCTAACATCACATCATTCACTTCTCAGTTTCTAAAACGTTCCGAATAAATGTATTTTCATAAATAAACACCAATACCGCACGTACAATTTTGCAAAATTAAATCCACGTGTGCACTTCATAAAAGCATCAACATAACTGAATGCAACAATAAAACTCACAGACACAAATAGTCATAAAGGATACATACCTGCCGTAAAGAAAAACAACTCCACACACACACAATCACTTTCTGATCTCGCTATTGCAAGAAAACAACTCTCACCAGTGTTGCCAACTCCCCAAGGCCAAAAAGCACCAAAAATATATTATAAATTCTAACATACCACCTTCCACCACAAAATCGAAAATTAAATGCTCTACTAAAAAAAAAAAATCCTTCCGAAGATGTATTATAGAACTTTTGTGAATTGAATTTTAAAAAGTTAAGGTGGGTATTAAGATCGAGTTTAGCTGCTAAAATAGTCATTTTTTCACAATTACTTTTCTTTAATAATTAATTTTAAGGAATACAAACTTTGTGAAAATTTGCTTTTGGTTATAATAAAATTTGCAGCAAGTTATAATAAAATTTGCAGCAAATATGCATAATTGTATGCCTTTTTATACCCTAAATCACATAGTGGTCAGGGTATAATAAGTTTCATCGGCCAAAAAATGTGCCTACCAGAAATATTGATTTTAGACCCCATAAAATATATACCGATCGACTCAGAATCACCTCCTGAGTCGATCTAGCGCTTGGTGTCCGTCCGTCCGTCCGTCTGTCCATGTATTTGTTGTTCACAGGATTCCGGTCGCAATTATTAACCGATTTTGATGAAATTTGGTACAGGGAGTTTTTTGGGCACAAGGACGAACGCTATTGAATTTGGAAGAAATCGGATCAAATTTAGATATACCTCCCATATATATGTATCGCCCGATTTCGACAAATAGGGTCACGTTGCGCGTTTTTTCAAACGGATCGTCACCAAATTTGGCAAAAGGTAATCTTTTCCATCGCTCTTCAAGTCTGCAAAATTTCATCCAAATCGGTTCAGATTTAGATATAGCTCTCATATATATGTATCGCCCGATTTTCCCAAATTTGGCCACAAAACCTTTATTTATCAACCGATCTTACTCAAAGTTGGCTAAATATAATCTTCTATAGCACTAACTATATGTGCAAAAAATCATCAAAATCGGTTCAGATTTAGCTATAGCTCCCATATATATGTACCGCCCGATTTTTCTAAATTTGGCCATAAAACCCTTACTTATTAACCGATCTTACCCAAATTTGGCTAAATATAGTCTTCTATAGCACTAACTATACGTGCAAAAAATCATCAAAATCGGTTCAGATTTAGCTATAGCTCCCATATATGTATCACCCGATTTTGAAAAATTCGCCCCTAATAACCTTACGTTTGACCATACAGGCCTCATTTCTTAACTGATCTTACTCAAATCTTGCACAAGGTAACCTTTTGTGGTATTAATCAAACCCGCAAAATATTATGCAAATTGGTTCAGATTTAGATATAGCTTCCATATATATGCATCGCTCGATTTTCCCAAATTTGGCCATAGTACTCTTATTTATTAACCAATATTACTCAAATTTCAAATTTTGATGTACTAGCCGATCGTACTTATACGTACTTGTAGCTCTTACATAAGAATATTGCTCGATTTTTACAAATTTGTATTTATTACCCACACAAATTTAACGATTTTCTCTTTTTTAATAATGGGCTCAATATTAGTGGCATACTAACTCCGTAGGTGCAATATCAACACAGCCAGTGTTGCTAGAAGTAGGAGAAATTCCCTATATGTAGGGTTTTTCTAATATTTAGCGTCTTGTAGGGACGTAGGGCCACAATGTAGGACATTTTCACTCAACACAATTTGTAATAATTTTTACATTTTGGTGACTCTAGAGGAGGAAATTAGAAGCCGGCAAGGCTTGATCCTTAACAATGTGTGGTAAACTTTATTCCTGTAGAAAATTTTGTCAACATTTTATTTCTATAGAACATTTTGTCAAAATTGTATTTCTATAGAAATTTTTTTCAAAATATTATTTCTATAAAAAATTTTCTCAAAATTTTATTTCTGTGGAATTTTTTCTCAAAATTTTATTTCTATAGAATTTATTGTCAAAATGTTATTTCTATAGAAAAATTTCTCACAAAAATTTGTTTATAGAAACTTTTTCCAAAATTTTATTTTTATAGGGATTTACCAAAAAAGATTACTAATTGTGGTAGAATTCTACCAACTGTGGCAACCGTGGTGGTAATACAAATTTATATTCTAAGTTATATACGTTGCATATTCATGTTTTAAGATAATAAAGTACTTAGAACCATTTTTGTTTTGTAAAATTTTTTAAATTTAACGAAAAATATAGTAGGGAAAATTGTTTGGGAATGTATGGGAAAGTAGGGAATTTTTTTGTCCTTGTAGAGTAAACCGAACATTTTCGCTGGCAAGATTGACTATGAGATATAGTCTGATTGACACAAAGCACCCATTGACATGTACCCCTTAATTTTCTTAAATATGCAACCGCGGTTTATCTCCCAGACCTATATGTTACCCCACAAATGCTTATGATTACTAATTCTGTAATGGTGGTTTAGGGTATTATATAGTCGGCCCCGCCCGACTTTCTACTTTACTTACTTGTTTACTGATATAGTTTTCACCTTAGCGGCAAAACTCGAATTTAGTACTCACCATTATGAACCGCTATTCAAGTATACACTTTGATCAGTTTTAATGCTTTCGTCCAATTCACTTTGATCAGTGATGTTTTTCAACTTTCAAAATATTAATATATGGAAGGAGTCTATTGCTTATTTTAGTTGTGCGTGCTTTTGTTAATTTAATACGAACGTTTTTAATGACATCTTTATCAAATTAAAAAATTCGACACTCACCGCTCGACTTTCCTACAGAATACCCTAAATAACAATATTAATTAAAAAATAATCAATACCAACTTCATAACAATCAAATTCTATATTTGGCAATAAATTTGAGTTTCTTCGGCTCTTGAAAGTCTAATCAACATTTTTGTATCAATTAAACTTAATACTGTTCAAAATAAAAAAAAAGCACCAAAAGCACTAAATGAAAATTCCAGAAAGCACCAAGTTGGTGCTTTTTTTGAAAAGGCACCAAAAAGGCAATTTGGTGCTTTTTAGAAATCAAAAAGCACTAAATTTGGTGCTAAAAGCACCAAATTGGCAACACTGACTCTCACCACAAAAAAATACCAACAACACACAAGGAACCAAAGACAATAAACTTGAGGAAGATAGGAAATTGGCTTGCGTCATACCAAATGTTGCATTTACCATGTTAGTTCCATACATGTTCGTAATTCTTTTATTTGTTTTTCGTTTTTATTTTTTAAATGAAAAACCTAATTTTCCTAATGAAATAATGTTAAATTTTAGGCAACAACAAAAAAACTATATTTTCCCGTTTAAGGAAATTTATTTCGTGCACTTAATTTCTTTTTATTTGCATTTTAATGCTATGACAATACTTGTCGTATACGCGTTTGGTTCGAGTATGAAACTAACACGGTAAATGGTTTGATCTCCTCAGTAGCCAATTTCCTATCTTCCTCAAGTTTATTGTTTTTGCAAGGAACATTCCATTCAAATGTATTTTCATGCAGATAAGATAAGATTTAAGTTTTTATCTCTATATATCACAGGTAGAGGAGGAATGTGATCAGATCAAACATGTTTAAAGTGAAAAATTTTATTGCTGGATGGGGAAAAAGGAACTTTTTTACTAAAAAATGTTTTCTCGCCAAACATAAAATATTTGCCAAAATACATATACATAATTTCTAAGATAATAGCATGGTTGCGTTAAACATGTTACATGTTCCCCATCGAAAATTAACATTTTACTTCTGAAACATGTTTGAGGTGATCATATTCTTTCTCGGGGTACAATGTTAAAAGTCAAACTTTTGGGATTCTAAATAATTTATGCACAGCTAGTTCCGCATTTTTGCATTAAACACAAAGGGAAGTGAACTTGGGGAACGCAATCCCATAGAGGCGGTACTCTTTGGGGGGCTTCGCAAAACTGTTCCACATGGAACAGAGCAACGGTCGGAAGGGCAACGAAACTTCCTGGGGATGACCGAAACAAGAAAAAGACTGGAGAACTACCATGCTTAAAGAAAAGAGGATGACGAACAGAAACGTTATAGGAATCATTACCGGACACCTAGAATTGGAGGCACATCTGTGCCGAGTAAGAGCCACAATATTGACCTTCTGTTTATCACTGAGTGCAGTTCGATTCCATATGGAGCTCTATAACCGAGTTCGAATGGTCTTTCACCATAATGTGAACCACTTTGAGGAGCTTTGAAACATCTAAAATTATCACCAAAATGTCCTAGTAGTAACAAAAATGGATTAAATTCATGATATTGCACATATGCAATTACACAATACAAACACAATATAATTAAGTGCAAACATGTAATGTTCCTAAACTAACACTAAATGTTTGGGACACATATGTTTCATAAAAATAATATGTTTGAATATAAACATATATAAATTTACAAATTTCGAGTGAACATATATATATTGTGATATTTTATTCGGAGAGCGACAGAGAGAGAGAGAGAGTATAGAGAAAGAAATAGAGATGGAAGCCGGGAGGGTTAACGAAAGATATCAACATAACACAGCGAGAGAATGTAAAGAGGACAATTTCTGTGAAACCGTTTGTATGTTGCTTCGGAAAGCTGTTTTATGATAAGGCCAAATTTTGATATGCTTAAGTCTAAATATTATTTAATTTTAATATTAGAATGAGTATTCGGAGTAAAGAGAATAGACATTCGGAGCCAAGAGAATAGACATTTGAAAAAAAAGCATGTGTTTTCGCCTTGAGATCAGCATTTTATGTATGTGTGGACATGTGTTTTGTTTATCAATTTGGCATTATGGGCACAATATTTTTCTTGGTTCATTAAAAGAAATCGGAACGTACGAGGAGTAAGTCAAAATATTCAGGCAAAGGAAATAAAAAAAAAAACGGTGGAATATATACAAAAATTACAAAGGGATTTTCATAAAAATAACGATAGGGCACTATACTCTTTTTAGAGTTAGGACATTAAAATGAAAAAAGGAGGAAATAGTGAACAATTAAAATGTATAATAAGAAAGTTTAGTTCCTCTTTATTAATAAAATTTTTATATTTCCAATAAAAAATAATATTTTATCCTAAAACTCAGTCCATTTCGTTTATATCAAGCACTGTTTCTGACTGTTAATCTTTAATAAACCACATTTCAAAGTTTCTGTATAAAAATTTAATATAGTATAAATATAAATGTGTAGATTAAAAAAGAATGGTGTTCGGTCGGAGCAGGGATTGAACCCACGACCCTTTGCATGCAAGGCAGACATGCTAACCACTGCTCCACGTGGCCAACAAATGTGTGTTTCTGTTAAATAATGTTATGTTTGCATGGGCTCGTGGGCGCTGCAAACTATGCTATATAAATGTAACTTATAACTATAATTGTCTACTGGTGACTATAACTGCTACGTAGCCCAGTGGATAGTGTGTAGGCTTACAAACTGTATGGTTCTCGGTTCGATTCTCCGTCCGGGCAAAAGGTAAAATTTAAAAAATTTATAAAATTGAATAATTTCTTCAACATTATTTGTATTACAGAAAAAGGTGCCAAGAACTAAAAATTTTCGTGGAAGTGAAAATTATGTGAAGGAATGAGCACAATCTTCTTTGGGACAAATTCTTCCAAGCATATAATATTTTTGGGCTCAAAATGCTTCCAAACATATAATATGTTCACATAAAACAAACATATTAATGTTTCGGCAGTATTCAATAATATATGTGCCTCCTGCAAAATATGTTTGGAACATATGTTAGAGAAGCGATTTTTTGAGGGTGTATGCAATGACAGTTCATATCGGCCAAAACGCATGAAATTGCAGATATGATGTCATTCATCGTAGAGCACTTGTAAATATAATTTGTATTATAAAACTATATATGTAGCGTTTAGAATAGAGTAAACTTTTCATTTTATATTTACATAAAAAAACTTAAGAAAGTTTCATAATATTAGAACAAATAAGTCAAAATTTTCGACGTACTCAAAATACTTATTTTAATTTCGCTTTACTTAAATGAAATTGTTACGATACTGGATAAAATCCATATCAAATATAAAGGCTTCCAAAATGTAAATAACAAAAAAAAAACAAGTATATACAGCAGTAAGTTCGGCCGGGCCGAATCTTAAATACCCACCACCATGAACCAAATATTAGGGTTTCCTTTGAAATTTCAGGAGGGCTTGAGAACTTGAGGACACTTCCCGAAGATAAATTTAAAGATTTCACCTATGAGGACTATATCAGATTCTGGATTTATAAGAACCATTTTTGTTTGAGTTTTAGAGGAATCATTAACATCTCTTGTAAGTGTGCAAGAAAATTATAAAATAACGTCTTGATTTGAAATCTTAAATCTGAAGATTTTCACCCGAGAAGTAAAATCTGGAAATTTTACATTGAGTTTTGAGCAATTTTCATGATCAGTGCGCCTTCTATACCCTCAAGAAGTGAAGTTGGTCTATATGGAGGCATTACCAAATGGACCGATAAAAACCTAATCCGATACACGTTTTTGTGAGCCTAAAATACCAGAATATTTACAATTTCAGGCAAATCGGATAAAAACTACGGAAACCCAAGGAGTTAAATCGGGAGATCGTTCTTATGGGGGCTATACTAAAATATGGACCGATACTCACCGTTTTCGGCACACCTCTTTATGGCCCGAAAATACCTCTAGATTTCCAATTTCAGGAAAATTGGATAAAAACTGCGGTTTCTATAAGCCCAAGACCCCAAATCGGGTGGTCGGTCTATATGGGGACTATACCAAAACATGGACCGATACTCACCATTTTCGGCACACCTTTTGATGGTCCTCAAGTTCCTCTAGATTTTCAATTTCAGGCAAATTGGATAAAAACTACGGCTTCTATAAGCCCAAGACCCCAAAACGGGAGGTCGGTTTATATGGGGACCATACCAAAACATGGACCGATGCTCATCATTTTTGGCACACCTCTTTATGGTTCTAAAGTACCTCTCGATTTCCAATTTCAGGTAAATTGGTTAAAAACTGCGGTTTCTATAAGCCCAAGAAGTAAAATCGGGTGATCGGTCTATATGGGGGCTATACCAAAACATGGACCGATACTCACCATTTTTGGCACACCTCTTTATGGTCATAATATACCTCTAGATTTCAAATTTCAGGCAAATTGGATAAAAACTACGATTTCTATAAGCCCAAGACCCCAAATCGGGAGGTCGGTTTATATGGGGACTATATCAAAACCTGCACCGATATAGCCCATCTTCGAACTTGACCTGCCTGCAGACAAAAGACGAGTTTGTGCAAAATTTCAGCACGATTGCTTTATTATTGAAGACTGTAGCGTGATTACAACAGACAGACAGACGGACAGACGGACATCGTTATATCGTCTTAGAATTTCTCCCTGATCAAGAATATATATACTTTATACAGTCGGAAATCGATATTTCGATGTGTTACAAACGGAATGACAAACTTATTATACCCCCGTCACCATTCTATGGTGGTGGGTATAAAAACTGAGGTAAAATATGTAAAAGAATAGGAGCTAGACAGGCAAGGAACTACCATTGCATGTATGCAATGTCATGCAACGAACCATTCTATGGTGGTGGGTATAAAAAATGAGGTAAAATATATAAAAGAATAGGAGCTAGACAGGCAAGAAACTACCATTGCATATATGCAATGTCATGCAACGAAGGGTTAATATTTATACCCTAAACCTCATAGTGGTCAGAGTATAATAATCTGCCAAAAAAGTGCCTACCAGAAATACTGATTTTAGATCCCATAAAATATATACCGATCGACTCAGAATCACCTCCTGAGTCGATATAGCGCTTGGCATCCGTCTGTCCATGTATTTATTTTTCGTAGGATTCTGGTCGCAATTATTAACCGATTTTCAAGAAATTTGGTACATTGTGTTTTTTGGGCACAAGGATGAACGCCTTTGAATTTAGCTCCCATATATTTATATGTATCGCCCGATTTCGACAAATGGGGTCACTTTGCGCTTTAGTACTCACCGATCGTCTTCAAATTTGGCACAACGTAATATTTTTCATCACTCTTCAAGTCTGCATGCAACTTTCATCGAAATCGGTTCAGATTTAGATATAGCTCCCTTATATATGTATTTTCCAAAATTTTACCATAAAACACTTATTTATCAACCGATCTTACTCACACTTGGCTTACTATAATCTTTTGTAATACTAGCAATATGTGCAAAAAATTATCGAGATCGGTTTAGATCTTCCTAAATTTGGTCATACAACCTTTATTTATCAACCTATCTTAATTTAGCTCAAAGTATGTTAGGTTAGGTTAAAGTGGCAGCCCGATTAAGATTCAGGCTCACTTAGACTATTCAGTCCATTGTGATACCACATTAACTGAACCTTCTCGATTATTTTTCTTCGCTGAACCAACCAGATTGTTCCAAAAACATTAGCAGACTGCTTAAGTTAACGTTTCCCAGATCTGCCAGTAATCTGAAGCTATATGCTCCTAAAAGTTGCTTGCGCTTTACACAAAATACAGGACACTCACACAGGAGGTGTTTAATTGATTCTTTTTCCTCCGCATCATGACAGCTCATACAATAGTCATTATACTTCGCGCCAATAGTTTTTGCAAAATCGCCTATCAGGCAGCGACCCGTTATAGCAGATATCAGGAGTGATATCTGACGTCTCGAGAACATTAGCATATCTAGTGTGCGGTTTAAGTTGAAATGGGGCCATATTTGCTTGGTGTCGTTACAACCCTTGCAATTCTCCCATCGAACATTTGCCATCATAACAGCCTTCTCACGCGGCATGAGCTTGCAGGTAGCTAGGGGCATACCAACAAATTCTAGTTCCCCTGGAATATGTAAGGTAGTCCCTAGCCTTACCAACCGTCGAACTGAACGGACGTGTTTTTTAATAGCGGAGTATTTCATCGTAATAAGTACTTATTACGAATTTCACGTGTGGTGGAAATAATAAACCACCATGCAGCGAAATTCAAAGTCATCCACTGGGTTGCTAACTTCAGGGCCCAGTGGACGGGTAACGACTGAAGTTATAAATTTGGGCATCGACCAAGAGTCAGGCCCAATTAGTCGACCTGTAGACGGGTCGACAGGCGGTGACACTTTGGCAAGTCGAACCTTTTCTAAGGTGACGATATCAAAAGGAGGCAATCCCTCTCGAAAGAGATTCAAGGAACGAAGAAATGCTTTGTTTATCCTAAAGAAATTAGGATCAGTCGACCCAAGCACGTTGTCGGCTAAGCAAAGCGATTCCTTAAAATGGGCTCAAGGAATTCTTGAAGCTGGAAAAAGGGAACGATCACCGGATGAGCTGCCATCCTCTAAACGGGATCAAAGATCGTTTGCGTCAGTTGCAAAAGACAGCCTTGTGATGGCTATTATTAATAAAGGAGCATTGGACGGTATGATTCCAAGGCAAAAATGGGGGGAAATTGAGAACGCGATGTCTGCAGGTTGACTGTCTGAGTATATATTAATGCCAATATTTGTTGGAACATTACTTCTCAGCCAATTCGCCACCTCTCTTATTGCTAATATTTCAGCCTGAAAAATACTACAGTGATTAGGTAATCTTTTCGCTATTCGAATTTCCAGATCTTTAGAATATACTCCGAACCCCACTTGTCCATTCAATTTGGAGCCATCAGTATAGAAATCTATATATCTTTTATTCCCCGGGGTCCGTGTGCACCACGCCCCACTGTTGGGGATTAGAGTCTCAAACTTTTTGTCGAAAAGTGGACTCGCCAAAGTGTAATCCACTACGTTAGGCACATCTGGCATTCTTTTGAGGACCCAACTGTGACCGTAACTTTTTTCCGACCACAGCGATAGCTCGCGCAACCGCACAGCCGTTGTTGCAGCTGACTGTTTGGCCAAAATGTCTAAAGGCAATAGATGTAGCATGACATTAAGGGAATTTGTTCCTGTCTTGCTGAATGCGCCTGAAATACACAAACACGCCATACGCTGAACTTTATCTAAACAACTCGGTTTCTGAAGTGCCGGCCACCAGACTACAACACCATATAGCACTATAGGTCTAACCACTGCAGTGTATAGCCAATGCACAATTTTTGGTTTTAGTCCCTACTTTTTTCCTATTGCCTTTTTGCACGAGTACAAAGCTACCGTTGTTTTTCTCGCCCTTTCTTCAATATTAAGGTTAAAGTTCAGCTTCCTGTCCAAAATAACGCCAAGGTATTTTGCACACTCACCAAAGGGAATTTCAATACCCCCTAAGGAAATAGGCCCAACCGTGGGAGTTCTGCGATCTTTGCAGTACATGACTAATTCTGTCTTTGCAGGATTTACCCCAAGACCATTGTCTTTCGCCCATTTCTCAGTCATCCGGAGGGCCCTCTGAATAATATCTCTGATTATGGATGGGAATTTTCCCCTGACTGCCAGAGCCACATCATCTGCGTATGCCACCACTTTTATCCTTTCTTTTTCTAGGGTAACCAGAAGGTTATTTATAGCAACATTCCAAAGAAGAGGTGATAGAACTCCTCCTTGGGGAGTGCCTCTGTTCACATACCTTTGTATGTTTGCTTGTCCTAGTGTGGCTGAAATACGTCTCTTCATTAGCAGTTCGTCTAACAGCCTAAGTATACATGGATCAACATTCAGAGTTGTCTGTCCATTTAATATCGAGCTCGGATGGACATTATTGAACGCCCCTTCGATGTCTAGAAACGCCGCGATTGTGTATTCTTTGGCAGATAGTAAGCTTTCAATAAAGCTGACTAGTTCATGTAATGCGGTCTCAGAAGACCTGCCCTTCGAGTATGCATGCTGTCGTTTCGAGAACAAACTTGAATCTATGCTAGTTCTAAGATAAATATCTATCATCCTCTCCAGAGTCTTAAGTAGGAATGAGGATGAGCTGATTGGTCGGAAATCCTTCGCCCTCGAGTGAGAGGATTTTCCCGCTTTAGGTATGAAAATGACTTTTGTTTCCCCCCACTTTCCTGGGATATATGATAAGTTGATACATCCTTTATATATCGCCGACAACCAGGGGATAATTTTGTCAGTTACTGCTTGTAACTCCGCCGGAGTAATTCCATCAGGTCCGGGGGATTTGAATGGTCCAAAGCTATTTAGCGCCCATCTTATTCTAGTTTCCGATACAATTTCCTCGACGGGAAACGACCGCTGAGCAACTGTGGCACCGCCAGTACATGGTTAAACCGTCTGATTTCCAGGAAAATGTGTGTCCAATAGTACCTCCAGCGTCTCCTCACTGGACGTTGTCCAATTGCCCTCCGACGTTTTAATTAAACCTGGAGCAGAGTTGGTGGATGCTAGAACCTTCCGTAGTCTGGAAGCCTCGGACGTAGTCTCAATACTGCTGCAGTAATCATTCCAAGAGTTATGCTGAGCCTTTCTCAGTTCTCGCTTGTATCCTCTCAGATTCTTCTTGTAAGTGTCCCAATCCTCAGGGGCTCTGGTGGACTTTGCCTTGTTAAAGAGCTTCCTGCAGGATTTCCTCATATTACCTATCTCCGTAGACCACCATGGTGGTCGATTTTCCCCCTTGGCTTCCCTCTAGGGCATGCAGCTTTCAGTGAGATGTTGAAGGCCTTAGTAAGGCCGCTCCACTGCGTGTTCGATATGTTGCACATTTCTCATATTTGTCTCTGTTATTTCCGGTATCATCATATTGAACGATTCCCTATACCTATTCCAGTCAGCTTTCCTAACATTTGGCGGAAATATGGTCTTGGTGATATGACCATCAAATTAGAAACTGATGTAGCGATGATCTGAGAAGCTGTGTTCACTTAAAACCTGCCACTCAGATATCATTTCATTCAGTTCTTGCGAGACCAAGGTGATGTCCAAAACCTCTTGCCTGTTTTTAGTGACAAAGGTTGGGGCATCTCCTTTATTGCAAACTACCAAATTAGTACGCAAAATGAACTCTAGGAGTGACTCTCCTCTTGCATTAATGTCACCACTTCCCCATATACTATGATGTACATTTGCATCGCATCCCATAATGAGTTTTGTCTTTGTTTTCAATGACTCCTCAACTAAGGTGTTAACGGCACATGGATTTGCATTTGGCTATTTCTAAACTGGCAACGACAGTGTCTGTATTGCACATTGAAGGAAGCAGAAACAAGGCTCGATTTACATCATTACCAGTATACTGCAATAGTTTGAACCCCGGAGTACTTAATTCACATATTTTGTTTCTATAAACATATGGTTCTTGAATAAGAACTATATCTATGTTCCCTTTCATCAGGAGAACTTTTAAGGCAGCACAGGCAGCCTTACAATGATGAAGATTTATCTGGAGGATCCGTAGGACCATCGAGACTTTCAACAACCGTCACATCAGCCGCTTCAATCGAGTCATCAAGAATGTCCTCTTCAGAGATCTCGGTGACTCTCGCAATAACCATAGGTTCATAGGTGAGTTCTGAGGCAATAGAAACCTCCTCTCGCGTACGGTGTCTATCCATGTCTTCAACTTTGGTATCTCCCTCGACTTCGCAAGAGGATCCGCTTAATTCTGATTCATACAGAGGCTTGCCCATTTCTAAATCCTTTAGGTGATCGTTTTTATATACCTTCATTTGGATATAATGAAAGCCGTAACATACACGGCCCTGAGACTTTCCTAGATGTGGTAAGGTTAGGTTAGGTTAAAGTGGCAGCCCGATTAAGATTCAGGCTCACTTAGACTATTCAGTCAATTGTGATACCACATTAACTAAAAGTACCTATTACATATGGGCACTTCTAGCTTTAACCACTGAACCTTCTCTATTATTTTCTTTTGTTGAACCAACCAGATTGTTCCAAAACCATTAACAGACTGCTTAAATTAACGTTTTCCAGGTCCGCCAGTAATCTAAAGCTATATGCCCCTAAAATTTGCTTACGCCTTAGACAAAATTCAGGACACTCACACAAGAGGTGTTTAATTGATTCTTTTTCCTCCGCATTATGACAGCTCATACAATAGTCATTATACTTCGCACCAATAGTTTTTGCAAAATCGCCTATCAGGCAGCGACCCGTTATAGCAGATATCAGGAGTGATATCTGGCGTCTCGAGAACACTAGCATATCTAGTGTGCGGTTTAAGTTTAAATGGGGCCATATTTGCTTGGTGTCGTTACAACCCTTACAATTGAAGGGTGTGACGTTAAAGTTGTTTTTTAAAGTTGTTTTTTAAAGTTGTTTTTAGCCAAGACACAAACCACCAGCAAAATTTTTAATTTTCACGTTTCAGCGAAAATTTGCACAAAATCAGACGAATTTCATCTTGATTTGTTGCTGTTTGACTAAAAGCAATAAAATATGAACACATTTTGTTAATTATTTTATATTTAGACCTTTAAACTATAGGGAGTTAAAACCCAAAAATACGACTAAACTGTTCAAAGCTGATTTTGGCTATTTCTGATAGACGATAATGAACCAAAGGGGGTACACGTTGGTTACCCCAACTGAGGAGCGTACCCCAGTGAAAATCCCATGGGCGTACGTAACCTGTGAGAGGAGAAATCAGGGGGGGTTCAAATCAACTTTATGTCTATTTTTGAACGCATTATGAATACAATTTCTTTTAAATTTTAAAACC
Source organism: Haematobia irritans (assembly GCF_050003625.1). NCBI lineage: Eukaryota > Metazoa > Arthropoda > Insecta > Diptera > Muscidae > Haematobia > Haematobia irritans. Next base: position 102,732,427 of record NC_134397.1, on the reverse strand, counting down.
AGTAGACAGCCCAGACTGAGTAGAAAGCTACAGTTGCATTTCCATAACCGTAGCGTATTAAAATTTTAAAAGGGGGGCTAAGTAATTTTAGTAAAAATTTTGATATGGATTTTCGCCTATTTACACCTCACGACAACGAACTAAAGTGGGTATAAGTAGGTAGCTGCACTCTTGGAGCATTCCTCAGTGAAAGCCCCATGGGCGTAGCTCATCTGTGAACGGAGAAAAGTCAAAGGGAGTAAAAGTACTTTTTGTTACAATTTCAACTATTTTCAACACCGATTTTCACCTATTTACAACCCACGACAACGAACTAAAGTGGGTACACGGCGGTAGCTGCACTCTTGGAGCATCCCCCAGTGAAAGCCCCATGGGCGTAGCTCATCTGTGAGAGGAAAAAACACAATGGTGGTAAATGTTATATTTGTCACAATTTCAACACTGATTTTCGCCTATTTAGACCCCACGACAACGAACTAAAGTGGATACACGTAGGTAGCTGCACTCTTGGAGCATCCCCCAGTGAAAGCCCCATGGGCGTAGCTCATCTGTGAACGGAGAAAAGTCAAAGGGGGTAAAAGTACTTTTTGTTACAATTTCAACTATTTTCAACACCGATTTTCACCTATTTACAACCCACGACAACGAACTAAAGTGGGTACACGTCGGTAGCTGCACTCTTGGAGCATCCCCCAGTGAAAGCCCCATGGGCGTAGCTCATCTGTGAGAGGAGAAAACACAATGGTGGTAAATGTTATATTTGTCACAATTTCAACACTGATTTTCGCCTAGTTACACCCCACGGCAACGAACCAAAGTGGGTACACGTAGGTAGCTGCACTCTTGGAGCATCCCCCAGTGAAAGCCCCATGGGCGTAGCTCATCTGTGAACGGAGAAAAGTCAAAGGGGGTAAAAGTACTTTTTGTTACAATTTCAACTATTTTCAACACCGATTTTCACCTATTTACAACCCACGACAACGAACTAAAGTGGGTATACGGAGGTAGCTGCGCTCTTGGAGCATCCCCCAGTGAAAGCCCTATGGGCGTAGCTCATCTGTGAGAGGAGAAAACACAATGGGGGTAAATGTTATATTTGTCACAATTTCAACACTGATTTTCGCCTAGTTACACCCCACGACAACGAACTAAAGTGGGTATACGTAGATAGCTGCACTCTTGGAGCATCCCCCAGTGAAAGCCCCATGGGCGTAGCTCATCTGTGAACGGAGAAAAGTCAAAGGGGGTAAAAGTACTTTTTGTTACAATTTCAACTATTTTCAACACCGATTTTCACCTATTTACACCCCACGACAACGAACTAAAGTGGGTATACGTAGATAGCTGCACTCTTGGAGCATCCCCCAGTGAAAGCCCCATGGGCGTAGCTCATCTGTGAACGGAGAAAAGTCAAAGGGGGTAAAAGTACTTTTTGTTACAATTTCAACTATTTTCAACACCGTTTTTCACCTATTTACAACCCACGACAACGAACTAAAGTGGGTATACGTAGGTAGCTGCGCTCTTGGAGCATCCCCCAGTGAAAGCTTTATGGGCGTAGCTCATTTCTGAGAGGAGAAAACACAATGGGGGTAAATGTTATATTTGTCACAATTTCAACACTGATTTTCGCCTAGTTACACCCCACGACAACGAACTAAAGTGGGTATACGTAGATAGCTGCACTCTTGGAGCATCCCCCAGTGAAAGCCCCATGGGCGTAGCTCATCTGTGAACGGAGAAAAGTTAATGGCGGTAAAAGTACTTTTTGTTACAATATCAACTATTTTCAACGCTGATTTTCGTCTATTTAGACCCCACGACAACGAACTAAAATGGGTAGACGTAGGTAGCTGCACCCTTGGAGCATCCCCCATTGAAATCCCCATGGGCATACCTAATCTGTGAACGGAGGAACGTCAAGGAGCGCTAAAATATTTTTTCAGTACTCTATAGCGGCAAAATTTTTTTAACAAAGGTTTCATATGTGTACCAGTAATATTCGTTTTCGCTTAGTCATGATTTTATCGAATCTATATATTATTATCCTTGAATCATTTATTTAAAAAATTTAAATATTTATTGTTGAAAGTTTAATATTTCTACTCGATCATTTTTGCTAACAAAGTTCGCGAACAGAACTATTGTCACTAGAGTTCATACACGGTGTAGATGCCAAGTAAGAAGAAGATTATTAAAATTGCGCGCTTTTGATACTGCGTGTAGTTTAATATAACTTTAAACGTGAAAGACAAGGATAGCAATATAGAGTACCATGCCGCCCTTTTTTGTTTTGAAACATTTCAATATATCCAATGTGCAAAACAAGGACGGAGGTATAATTATAGCATTTTGCCGCCCTTTACCAACATTTTAATGCGAATGCCAACCCAGTAGAATAAATATACTGTTACGTTTTTATATTTAGGCGTTTTTAATTACCCGACAATTAAAACACAGTTCTTTTAAATAACGACAATCTACAATTTATTTACTATGACTTCACACTTTACAATTCGTTCACACTGAAGTTATTCGTTTGACGCTTTAATTAAGACTGACTCGTTAGCAGCATGCGAGCGCTTTTATATATGACGGTGTGGCAATTCGAGAACATTCTGGTAGCACTACAATATTCTGGCAACGCCAGAACATTCTTAGACAATGATAGAAGGATCTACGACCATTAAGTCATTCATCTGGTGGCTGCCAAACACATACACACTCACATAGATATGCGCTCGCATTACTACAAGAACAAAAACAATGACAATATACAATGAGATGAAATGAGAATGCAAAATAACAAAACAAAGGGGTTGTTATCAAAGAGAGTGAGAACTTACATGAAAATAAGCAAACAAAAGAACATAAAAGAAATTCAGGAAAGTGCTAGAAAATGAATAGATGATTCCAACAAGTTATCGAACTTAATACTCACCTTTAGCCGCTAAAATCGCCATTTTTTCACGATTACTTTTCTCTAATAATACTTTTTAAGGAATACAAACTTTTTGAAAACTTGCTTTGGGCTATTCCCCATCAAGTTATAATAAAATCTGCAACAAATATGTATAATTTTATGCCTTTTTTTACTGTTTTAGTTTTCACTTTAGTGAAAAAGTCGAACTTAATACCCACCTTTAGTTGGCACCACTTTTCACATGATTGTAACCTAGGGCACAAACATGCAAAACTAATCGAATTCTATTGCAAAACACCAAAAAGCCCAAAAATATATATATTTATTTCATGTATTCTACATAAAAAGCCATAAATACAAGTAATTGAATTTTATATGCAGAATTATTAGGACGCGCACATCGTTATACGGAGACAAACATGTATATGAAGAAGCGTTCACATTACAAGATTATTTGTACAAAATTTTGGGGATGCCATATAATGAGCCGTCCAGATTATAAGTTTATCCTGTAGTAGGATTCATGACTAAGCGAAAACGAATATTACTGGTACACATATGAAACCTTTGTTTAAAAAAATTTGCCGCTATAGAGTACTGAAAAAGTATTTTAGCGCTCCTTGACTTTCCTCCGTTCACAGATTAGGTATGCCCATGGGGATTTCAATGGGGGATGCTCCAAGGGTGCAGCTACCTACGTATACCCACTTTAGTTCGTTGTCATGGGGTCTAAATAGGCGAAAATCAGTGTTGAAAATAGTTGATGTTCCAACAAAAAGTACTTTTACCCCCATTAAATTTTCTCCGTTCACATATGAGGTAAGCCCATGGGGCTTTCACTGGGGGATGCTCCAAGGGTACAGTTACCTACGCATACCCACTTTAGTTCGTTGTCGTGGGGTGTAAATAGGTGAAAATCGGTGTTGAAAATAGTTGAAATTGTAACAAAAAGTACTTTTACCCCCTTTGACTTTTCTCCGTTCACAGATGAGCTACGCCCATGGGGCTTTCACTGGGGGGTGTCCAAGAGCGCAGCCACCTACATATACCCACTTTAGCTCGTTGTCGTGGGTTGTAAATAGGTGAAAATCGGTGTTGAAAATAGTTGAAATTGTAACAAAAAGTACTTTTACCCCCTTTGACTTTTCTCCATTCACAGATGAGCTACGCTCATGGGGCTTTAACTGGGGGATGTTCCAAGGGTGCAGCTACCTGCGTATACCCACTTTAGTTCGTTGTCGTGGGGTGTAAATAGGCGAAAATACATATCGAAATTTTTACTAAAATTACTTAGCCCCCCTTTTAAAATTTTAATGCGCTACGGTTATGGAAATGCAACTGTAGCTTTCTACTCAGTCTGGGCTGTCTACTGGTTTTAAAATTTAAAAGAAATTGTATTCATAATGCGTTCAAAAATTGACATAAAGTTGATTTGAACCCCCCCCCCTGATTTCTCCTCTCACAGGTTACGTACGCCCATGGGCTTTTCACTGGGGTACGCTCCTCAGTTGGGGTAACCAACGTGTACCCCCTTTGGTTCATTATCGTCTATCAGAAATAGCCAAAATGAGCTTTGAACAGTTTATTCATATTTTTGGGTTTTAACTACCTATAGTTTAAAGGTCTAAATATAAAATAATTAACAAAATTTGTTCAAATTTTAATGCTTTTTGTCAAACAGCAACAAATCAAGATGAAATTCGTTTGATTTTGTGCGAATTTTCGCTGAAAAGTGAAAACTAAAAATTTTTCTGGTGGTTTGTGTCTTGGCTAAAAACAACTTTAAAAAACAACTTTAACTTCACACCCTTGATCCCATATATATCTTTCGCCCGATATGGACTAATACGGTCCCAGAAGCCAGAGTTTTACCCCAATTTGATTGAAATTTTGCACAGGGAGTAGAATTAGCATTGTAGCTATGCGTGCCAAATTAGGTTGAAATCGGTTCAGATTTAGATATAGCTCCCATATATAGCTTTCGCCCGATTTACACTCATATGACCACATAGGCCAATTTTTTGCTCCGATTTAGTTGAAATTTTGCACAGGGAGTAGAATTGGCATTTTAGCTATGCGTGCCAAAGTTGGTTGAAATCGGTTCAGATATAGATAGAGCTCCAATATATATGTTTTTCTGATTTCGACAAAAATGGTCAAAATACCAACATTTTCCTTGTAAAATCGCCACTGCTTAGTCGAAAAGTTGTAAAAATGCCTCTTATTTTCCTAAACTTCTAATACATATATATATCGAGCGATAAATCATAAATAAACTTTTTCAAAGTTTCTTTAAAATTGCTTCAGATTTAAACGTTTCCCATATTTTTTACTAGCATTGTGTTCCACCCTAGTGCATTAGCCGACTTAAATTTTGAGTCTATAGATTTTGTAGAAGTCTATCAAATTCTGTCCAGATCGAGTAATAATGTGTGTATTTGGGACAAACCTTTATATATAGCCCCCAACACATTTGACGGATGTGATATGGTATCGAAAATTTAGATGTACAAAGTGGTGCAGGGTATAATATAGTCGGCCCCGCCCGACTTTAGACTTTCCTTACTTGTTTTTTTTTTTTTTGAGTTTGTCTTTATGAAATTGTTTTTACATCCTGGAAAAGAATAAACGTTTATCACAAAAAGTATATACTTTTCTTCCAAATACACTTCCTCACAGCGAAAAGCAAATGAGAAACGAACTTCATAAATGCAAACACCTACACGTCTGTAAAAAACAAAACTGCACCCCAATACTGAGCTGCAACAATTTTCAGATACCGTCTGTCGATAACCTAAGAATTCTAGGAATTATCTTCAACAAGCGTTACAATTGGAGACCCCATATTGAACGACTGTCTCTTTCTATTAACAATAGCCTAAATGTTTTAAAATGTCTTTCGAATAGAAAATTCCAATGTAACACATTTTCTGTGATCTCAATTATAAAATCCTTAATTCTTCCTAACATAATGTATGGTCTATACCTCTATGGGGATACATCCAAAGCTAACCTAAATAAAATCAAGACGGTTTACAACTCGGCTATTCGTATCGCACTAGGTGCCCATCGTACATCGAGAATCTCGAACATGTTGTTTGAGTCTGGACTTTCATCTATCGAAGACCTTAGAGATATGGTTTGCGCTAAATTGTTTAAAACAATTCTGGTAAACGATGGTTCTCCCCTTCCATCCCTTCTCAAGATGGTAAAAAAGAATAAGAAATTTGGAAAGTTGAACTCTGCCCTCAACCGAATAGTGACACTATGCGACTCATGGGATATACCATACAATCAAACTGTTGCTAGGAAAAACTAACCTTTCTGGAAATTTGATACCTCGACTGTAATTACCTCACTTCGTACTCACGCAAAGGAGCACACCCCACCGGAGGTCTATAGACAACATTTCTGCAATATATTAGACCGATTGACGGGTTACAAAATCATTTATACTGATGGCTCCAGGGCTAACGGAAACACTAGTTACAGCGTTATAGACAACAACGAGGTCCTTACCGTTTCAATTTTGCCCAGTTATACATCTAGTTTCACATCGGAAATTATAGCTATATACAGGGCTGTACAACACGCGAAAAGAACTAATAAAAAATATGCAATAGTTTCCGATTCATTGTCTGCCCTTGAATCAATTTCAAATGTAAATAACGATGACTTATACCCTAGTGACAGAATTAGTCATGTACTGCAAAGATCGCAAAACTCCCACGGTTAGGCCTATTTCCTTAGGGGGTATTGAAATTCCCTTTGGTGATTGTGCAAAATACCTTGGCGTTATTTTGGACAGGAAGCTGAACTTTAAGCTTAATATTGAAGAAAGGGCGAGGAAGGCAACTGTAGCTTTGTACTCGTGCAAAAAGGCAATAGGAAAAAAGTAGGGACTAAAACCAAAAATTGTGCATTGGCTATACACGGCAGTGGTTAGACCTATAATGCTATATGGTGTTGTAGTCTGGTGGCCGGCACTTCAGAAACCGACTGGTTTAGATAAAGTTCAGCGTATGGCGTGTTTGTGTATTTCAGGCGCATTCAGCAAGACAGGAACAAATTCCCTTAATGTCATGCTGCATCTATTGCCTTTAGACATTTTGGCCAAACAGTCAGCTGCAACAACGGCTGTGCGGTTGCGCGAACTATCGCTGTGGTCGGAAAAAGGTTACGGTCACAGTTCTGTCCTCAAAACAATGTCAGATGTGCCTAACGTAGTGGATTACACTTTGGCGAGTCCACTTTTCGACAAAAAGTTTGAGACTCTAATCCCCAACAGTGAGGCGTGGTGCACACAGACCCCGGGGAATAAAGAATATATAGATTTCTACACTGATGGCTCCAAATTGGATGGACAAGTGGGTTTCGGAGTATATTCTAATGATTTGGAACTTCAAATAGCGAAAAGATTACCTAATCACTGTAGTGTTTTTCAGGCTGAAATATTAGCAATAAGAGAGGTGGCGAATTGGCTGAGAAGTAATGTTCCAAAAAATGTGGGCATTAATATATACTCAGACAGTCAACCTGCAATAAAATCCTTGGACTCTGTGTTCCTCAACTCGAAAACGGCCATCGATTGCCGCAAATCTCTCAATGAGATGGCTGAGCAGTACAATATTCACCTAATATGGGTGCCTGGCCATAGGAACATACCGGGGAACTGCGAAGCCGATGAGTTGGCAAAGCTAGGGACTACCTTACATATTCCAGGGGAACTAGAATTTGTTGGTATGCCCCTAGCTACCTGCAAGCTCATGCTGCGTGAGAAGGCTGTTATGATGGCAAATGTTCGATGGGAGAATTGCAAGGGTTGTAACGACACCAAGCAAATATGGCCCCATTTCAACTTAAACCGCACACTAGATATGCTAATGTTCTCGAGACGTCAGATATCACTCCTGATATCTGCTATAACGGGTCGCTGCCTGATAGGAGATTTTGCAAAAACTATTGGCGCGAAGTATAATGACTATTGTATGAGCTGTCATGATGCGGAGGAAAAAGAATCAATTAAACACCTCTTGTGTGAGTGTCCTGCATTTTGTGTAAAGCGCAAGCAACTTTTAGGAGCATATAGCTTCAGATTACTGGCGGATCTGGAAAACGTTAACTTAAGCAGTCTGCTAATGTTTTTGGAACAATCTGGTTGGTTCAACAAAGAAAAATAATCAAGAAGGTTCAGCGGTTAAAACTAGAAGTGCCCATATGTAATAGGTACTTTTAGTTAATGTGGTATCACAATGGACTGAATAGTCTAAGTGAGCCTGAATCTTAATCGGGCTGCCACTTTAACCTTAACCTAACCTACCCTAGTGCTATAAGGGATATATTGATCCAACAGAACTCTAAGTGTAAACTTATTTGGATACCAGGACACTCTGGTATTTTAGGCAATGAATTGGCTGATAAGGCCGCCAAGTCGGCCTGCAAACGGCCCATTCTCTCATCTATCAACTTGTCAACTACGGACATTAGGAGGCACATTTTGTCGATAATTAGAGCCGGACGGGATGCCATCTGGAACGAAACCTCTGATTGGTATAAAGCCTGTAACCCAAAAAAATACCCCCTGTCATGCTACCTCAGAAATGACACCTCTCTATCGAGAAGAGAGCAGGCAGTCATTATTCGTTTGAGGCTCGGACATTGTAAACTTACGCATGACAATGTCTTGTAAACTCACGCATGACAATGTAAGAGAAATTCTTGTGAATTGTGCAAGAATCCGTCTACAGATATGACTCATTTGGCATTACATTGCCCCAAAATGAAAGAGCTCGAAAAAAAATTCTTGCAAGGAAATAGTCTATTGGAACTTTTAAAAGATCTCGATAGCTCAGATATAAAAACTGACTTAATCAAATTCCTGACAGATAGTAATCTTTACCACTCCATTTAGAATTGCATTTATCCAACAATTTCAACAATTCGTATTCTATAACATATAATATATATAACAATTACATATTTTTTTCTCTTTTAATTTTTGGTAATTTTTTAATAATGATATATTATAGTTCACACCTGTATTTTTTGAATGAATTTTCGTTAATAGATGTCTAGAACCACAAACTTGTATTAAATACTATAATAAACTTATATACGCAGTCGCTAAAGCTTAAGACCTCCGTTGTCATAGCTTTATCCTTTATGCTTGTAATTTACTTATAAGTATAAATATGTAATAAATAAATAAATAAACAAAATTTATAAAATCGTATAATTTCTTCTACATTGTTTGTATTACAGAAAAAGGTGCTAAGAACTAAAAAACTTCGTGAAAGTGAGAAAGATGTGAGGGAAAATGCAATTAGTCAGAATTTTTTTTTTTTTTTTGAGTTAGTCGTTATGAAATTGTTTTTACATCCTGGAAAAGAATAAACGTTTATTACAAAAAGTATATACTTTTCTTCCAAATACACTTCCTTTCAACGAAAAGCAAATGAGAAACGAACTTTGTTTGTCTAAAATTTCGTTTGGGAGGAAAGAATTATTTTTTATTTTTTCAATGATTCTAATTCTTTTATATATTCTTTTAACTTTACCATTAATTCGTTTTTTTTCTTCAATACTTTTTTTGTTACTATACAAATGTTCTTATCATACTATTTCTATTATATTGTACACTTTTCTTTTTCTTCTATTTGACTTCCATTAAAATCTTAGAAATTCAAATATATATAATTCCAATGTGAACATTAAAGTGTGAATGCAAGATTTTATGTGTGAACGCAAATTTATATTAAAGTGTGAAACACAAGTGTGAACGCAAAATTTTACAATGTGAACGACAACTTAAGTGTGAACAGCAAATATTTTACAACCCTATTCAGTGTAAAGCCTCTTCTACGTTATAATCGATTATATAGTATTCGATAATCGATTACAACACTTCAATTTTGACATTTTACTTTCAAAATCGTTTGACGATCAGTTCTATTATAATTATAATAATTTTTCATGTTCAATTCATTTTTAAATAAGAAAAGTGAAGTTTCTAATTCATTCCATGTATTTTAATTTAAATAAAATGTATATACAAAAACAAAATCCATCATTGTTTTCCATGGTGTTTATTGTTGCATTGTTGGTTTCAATTGTTTGTACGGTGTTTGCTATCGGTTTTTTCCTTGGCATTTCTGCTTCAATTTCAACTATTCTTTGCCATATTTCGCAAGAACGTTGCCAAGACGGTGGTGGATCAGCATTAACTATTTCCTTCAAGGCAGCCAGCTCTCGACGCAAACGCACAATTCGTCCACCTCTTCTATGTTTTGGTTTTTGTGTCGGTGGTATACGGGTCAATTTTTCTTCTACCGCTCGCTGCTGTCTTCAAATAATTCTCGATGGATAGCTTCTTTGGGCCTACGTTCAACGCAGCTGGAGTAGCTTCCTCTTTTGGCAGCAGCTTTTGGTCCGATGTGGGCAGGATCGCCATGAAATGTTTGTCTTTTTTAATTTAGTGTGTGTTGTGGAATTGATGAAGATGATAGTTTGATGTTTCTAAATTTAGTATGCCAGCCTAATAGTTTGCCGGCGCTTAATAACGCCACGGGCAGAAAAAGGCTTTTTGTTTTCCTTTGCAGGCACAACCAGGTGCCACAGCAAAAATAATTATTTAAATGGAAAATGCCGGTTAAGGCTTTCAAAACTGAATGATTTACTTTATTGAAAATTATTCATCTTTTATACTTAAATAACGGTATTTATAATTTCTAATTCTTTTTTCAACATTATCCTTAAAAATAAACAACAATCCTTAAACATAACATATGATATAAACTTATTACTAAACAGCTGATCAAAAATCCAATTATACTTAAACTACTAAACAGCTGATTCATACATATAATACCGTTGACACTACACAACACACTGACCACTGAGCTATGTACCTGTTATGGTCATCAATAGATAAATATCTATATAATTTATATAGCATAGCTTGCGACGCCCACGAACCGAATAAACAAAGTTTATTTAACAGAAACAAACATTTAGTTTGGCACCGTGGATCAGTGGTTGCTACGTCCGACTTGCATGCCAAGGGTCGTGAGTTCGATCCCTGCTTCGACCAAAGTTTTTTTTTTTGTTTTTTTTTACATATATTCCAGATATGTTCGGAAGATTCCGAAAAAATGTTCAACATTACATTGTAGTATATTAAATTTTGAACTGTAAAATGTGTCTTATTAAACACCTAAAGTCAGAAAAGAACAGTGATTGATATAAACGAAATGGACTGTGTTGTTGTTCAAAAACAACTTTTTTTACTGAAAAAACAAAAATTTTGTAACAAACGAATTTTTTTGGTGATAAAAGTTTAAAATGGTCGAAGCAATTCAAAAACTCCAACAAAAAAAAAAAACGTTTTCGGTACACGTTTTCCAAACGTTTTTTTTCTTTGCGTGTACACCCAAAAAAAAGTGAGCCCACCACGAAAGAAAATTAATGCCTATTTCAGAAAATTTTAACTAAAATAGTTTTCTAATTGCAACATGTTAAGAATAAGTTTATAATTTTTGTCAAATTTAAGAAAATTTATTAAAAATATTTTTTTTTCAGTTCTTTAAAAAAATATCTGCTAAAATCAAGTTAAGTTTGCATTAGGGTCCCTTTTTTGAGTATACGCCAATTAATGCAAATCAACAGACTGATCCTAAACCTTCTTCAAGCCAATATCGAGCTATAGAATAGCTAACTTGGCATCAGTGCTCGTAATAGTACGGAAGAAACTCCATACTATTTTCAATCGTACCCAAGTAGGGATCTATTATTCGAATTTTGGCATGAAAATCTAAAAACGTCGAAATCGATTATTAACATAAAAATAATCGAAAATCAATTTCAGATTTTCAACTAATTTTTAGTTTTGACTATCAAAAATCGATTTTGTAAAGGAATGAGACTGCTAGTTTATTATATTTTATATTATTTAGGGTCAAAACCAGACATATGTCCAAGTCGTCCACTAAATAATTAATTTTTATTTTATAGTACGAGGCTTGACCAGACCACCAGCATGCAATTGATATTATTAGGTAAAATTTATGGAGGTTACAGCTCGTACTGAAAGCCTTTTGAAATAAAACGCCGTGCTTTCGTTTAAGTTGTTTAATCGACGAAAACAAGTCATAGAATGAATCAAAATATGTTACAATCATCACTTATACACCCAAAGAAAAGTTGATTTCTAAAATCAAGTTTAAAATTCTTATTTTTAGCCTGAATTCGTACTTAAATTTTAAGTGCGCAAATACAGGGTGGTCCAAAAAAGACTGAAGATTAAAAATGGTTATATCTTTTTTGTTTTTAATTTTTTTTTGTCTTTTGCAGGTTATTTACTGATTTTTGGATATAAATCATGGCTACATATGATGTGCAGCAACGCGTCAAAATCATTCAATTTTTTTTATTCTTCTGAAAGGTCAATTATTACAGCTCAACGAAATTATCGTCGTCATTTGAATCTCCGAATAGCACCCAGTCACAACATGATTAGGAACTTAGTCTCCCGTTTTGAGGAACATGGAAGAGTGTCAGATCTTCCAGGAAGAGGAAGAGGTCGATCTGTGCGCAATGAAGAAGTTGTGGAGGCTGTACGGCAGAGTGCAAACGAAGATCCATCTGTCTCTACTCGTCGTCGTTGTACTCAATTGGGAATCTCCAGAACATCCCTGCAAAGAATTTTGAAGCGGGATATTAAAACGTTTCCGTATAAAATTCAAATGGCACAGCAACTGCCCCCAAGACCATCAGGCACGCATGCAATATGCTATTCGCTTTAGTCAAATAGCCAGAGAAAATGATAACTTCTTAAACAATCTTATAATGAGCGATGAAGCTCATTTCCACTTAAACGGCTATGTAAACAAACAAAATTGTAAATTTTGGGGCACTCACAATCACATCAGCGTGAATTACACTCCGCCAGAAGTACTGTTTGGTGCGGTGTTATGACTGATAAAATTATCGGTCCCTATTTTTTCGAAGATGTGGAGGGTCACCCAGAAACGGTTAACGGGGCTCTGTATAGGACTATGATCGACAATTTTTTGCGTCCACATGTGGAGAATAATCAAAACATATGGTTCCAGCAAGATGGAGCAACTGCGCATACAGCAAGAGCGACAATGGAACATCTTCATAACATTTTTGGTGAACGAATAATTTCCAGAAATTGTGATTTTGCTTGGCCTCCACGTTCACCAGATTTGACCGCTCCAGACTTTTTTTGTGGGGCTATTTGAAAGGAGTTGTGTATATCAATATACCCCAAACAATTCAAGAGCTTAAGCACAACATTCAAGCAGAAATAAGCAACTTGGAACCAGAAACTCTACGGGCAGTAATGGAAAATGCGGTTAAAAGAGCCAATTTTTGTTTGCAAGAAAATGGACACCATTTGAGAGATGTTATATTTCACACTTAAATGTAAAAAATTTCCATGAATAAAATATTTAAAAACATAAAAAAATCAATAAAAAATAAAAACAAAAAAAATACAGTTATTTTTAATCCTTCATTCCTTTTTGGACCACCATGCGACAAGGCCTACAAAAGTTGAATTTCGCTGATTTTCTTGCTTCATAAATATATATCTTTATATTTTATATTGTATTATTTATATTTTGTATATACTTTTTATTTTTTATTAATAAAATGTATTTTGTACTTGAATCAATTAAAATAATTATAAATATATGTAACTACTTCTCACATAGGTGTATTATTTGTACACCCTCAAAAAAATCGCTTCTCTACACCCAGAAAAAGTGACCCTTCTTTAAGTTAAAATGAACTCATTGTGAAGAAAGTTGAACTTCGTATAGCTCCAAAGACATTTTTATTTGTTTGAATGATGTGATTTTCGTAGAAATTAGGTAGAATGCATTCCGTATATTAGTTAACATTTTCCTATATTTATGTACCACTATACTACTACAGAATGAAAAAATTTAACTTGTGGTGTTATGTGCTGAAGATATTAATTTTGAATTGAGGTCTATAGAAATATAGGATTTTTTTTTTTTTAATATGTAGGAATGTGAATTGACGGATGTGTACCTCTAGCTACGCTCTTGCTAACTCGCCGATATGGGTGGGTCTTGTCATTTCACAAACCAAGCACACTCAACCATTTATTGTAGGTACACTGAAAAGGTAAAACGCAATCTTAAAAGAAAACAAATTTAATAATAAAATAGACACTAAAAGCGATAAGTCACAAGAATCAAAACAAACAAAAAAAAAACAGACGGACTACTGGGATCACGGACAATGGTAAACTAAGTTAAATCATAATTCTCCATTCTTTATATACTAGTTCTACACGCAGCTCTCGGTGTTAATGAGCCTCTCTACTCAATACCCTCCATTCCATGCAATCTACCTTTGTTTGTGATTGCCCATCACTGTGGGTGAACCCCTCACCGCGTTTAAATGTGCATACTTATGATGCCCCGATCTCGTCGACAAACATTACCTCTCTCACTTAGAAAATCATGTTGTTGTAACACTGGCAATTTATAACAGTTTGCATGATATACACTTTATTATATTCATATGAGAGTTAAATACTGACAATTATAAACTAATAAAGGGAAAATATATCAGCTCTCTTTATACAGAATAATTTCATTGATTAACTGACATTTTGACGAAAGAAGAAAATTATGAATGAGAATAAAAAAAAATACGCACAAAGAAGAGAAGGAAGATTAAATTCAATTGTTTTCTTTCTTTCTAAAGCGTATTTGTATCTTATGTTCAACTTTCCGTATATTAGGGTTCTAAATTTTTTTTTCAATTTTTTTTTCCATAAATAGTTATTCGATATTAAAATTATTAATTCAATTATAGTTATAGTTTACTCAATCATTGTTGTCTAATTATGACTTTTTTTTTATAGTGTACATATATATGAAATAAACCATAATCAGAGGTTACTCACTTTTTGTTTTTTTTTTTTTAATTTACTTACTGCTCAAACATTGCAATGTCGTTGGGCCCATCGATGATTTAGATGTTGAAGCTTAAATAGGACGATATTAAATTTTGATTTCATATATATGTATACGAGACATTCTATTTCCTTTTTTTTTTGTTTTTTGGATAATTAATTAATTTGTTGATTTCATTTTGGTATTCTGCAAAATGGTAATTTGCCTCGTTAGGGTGTGTACTTTTTGGTGCGGCAACATGTGATTCTCGAAGTAGCTCGCTTTTTCTTCTTTGAATTGTACAATGAGCACGTGGGTATCCAAAGGTCTTGAGCCCAAAATTTATTAGTAAGGCATAATTATATTTTTCGATCTACGTTGGGCGATCTGCAAAACAATTTCCGGGCCGCTAAATATTTATTATCAGTGGCTTCCTGCAGCGGAAGTCCACCGATATATGTCTTCCACCACGATTGGATTGAAAGGTAATAATAGGCCACAGATTGATCTGAGTCAAAAAAAAAACACAAGAAATACTTTTCACAAAACCTTCAATTAGATCTGTCCGTATTGCTTACCACTTTAAAAGGTGTTTAAATATTTAAACAATTCCAGAGTTCCTGTACAATTATGTGTATGAACAGAAAAGTTTCTAAATAAGTTTTCCTTTTTCTTTTCTCTTCAATTATTACACGGGTTTTTTTTTTTTTTTTTTGAAATCTGTACTGCTCGACTTCTTGTTTGAAATGAATAACTGTATGAGTGCAAAATTTCTGCGTAGGCTCGCATTGGACTTTTTTTTCTTCCCTGTTTTCTTTGAAACAGTTAGATGCCTTATTAACAATGTGAGAGAATGAGATATAGCCATAAACGCTTGCATAACAGAGGCTACGGGGAATCTATCAAAACAATAAGGTATAGAGACTTGATAAAAATTCGGACTAACAGCTGTTTTGATGTCTCAACCTACAGGCTGATTCAAGGGTAGCCGTTACCTTCAAATGCTTAAAAAAAATTAAATTTAAATTTATTGGTCACTACAAACCAGATAAGGCGACATCTGATATGCAGAGGAGACCTTAGATGGAAGATTGATATAATCATAGTTTTTGCATATCCTTTGCGTGGTAAACGCCTATATTTTTACCTTCCTTGTCAACAAGTTCATAATACGAATTTCCCAATTTTCGTTTTACTACGGATTTCAAAAACGTAGGGGCTAATTTGGCGTTTATCTTCTTACTAGCGTTACTTTGAACGAAATTCCTTGACAGTACCGTTTCCCCTTCCTGATAGCTAATATACCTGCTTCTTAAATTGTATTTAAATGCATTGTCGTCATGAGTCCTTTTAAGGTTCTCCTTCGCCTTTTCTCGAATTAATTGTATCGTATCCGGATATTGCAAAATCGTGTCATCTGACATCATACCTAGTTTTTGTAAAAGTTGATAATCCTTCCCATTGAGTATCATATCCTGGCCAAAAACTAATTTGTAAGGAGAAAATCCTGTGCTTCTATGGACGG
Organism: Haematobia irritans; assembly: GCF_050003625.1. Taxonomy (NCBI): domain Eukaryota; kingdom Metazoa; phylum Arthropoda; class Insecta; order Diptera; family Muscidae; genus Haematobia; species Haematobia irritans. The sequence goes on along the minus strand of NC_134397.1, from coordinate 102,716,025 downwards.
TAGATCTCAGTGATGAACAAATTTCTTGTAAAAATTTGTCCCAATTAGCATGATCTTTGCCAATATAGGCTCTTATAGCGGCAATAACTGACCTATTTACGCGCTCAGACGAATTAGCTTGAGGCGAGTAAATTGCAGTACATTGGTGACGCACTCCAAACCTTGTAAGAAAAGATTCAAATAAACCTGATTTGAATTGGCTGCCATTATCGGTTAAGACGCATTCTGGTACGCCAAATGTGTAAAAGATTCGATCCTGCAGATAATCGCATATAAGATTCGAGGTAAATTTTCTCAATGGATGCAAGAAAACATACTTAGTCAGGCAATCGACAATGATTAAAATTCCTATATTCCCTCTCTTAGACCGTGGGTATGGTCCAAGTAAGTCGAGGAAAAGCTTTTGAAATGGTCTCTCCGCAGTCATTGGTCTGCCCATTGGAGGTCGAAGTATAATGTTCGGATTCTTCGTACATCGACAAACTTCACATTTGGCTACAAATTCCTTTATAGTCGAGACCATTTTTGGCCAAAAAAGATATCTTCTCAATTTCTCAATCATCTTCGACATCCCGCAATGACTTGATGTAGGAGGATTGTGAGCTTCATGCAAAACCTCGGGAATTAGAGCTTGAGGTATCCAAATCTTCCAGCTACCCTCCTGGTCATCGGTACTTCGAGAAAAATTTACCCTCTTATATACGAAATCGTCTACTACCCTCAAGTCTGGCAGTTTATGACCATTCCTCAAAATACTTTCCTTAAGTTTAGAGTATTCATCACATTTGAAATGTTCCGAGGTCAAGTCAATTATTGGACCTACATCATCGATTGATTCTACAACATTTATGCGAGAAAGAGTGTCCGCTATAACATTTTCAGTACCTTTTCGGTGCTGTATAGAAAAAGAGAAACTTTGGAGCTTGAGGGCCCACCGCGCTAGTCGCCCGGACAGATCGCGCTGTCTCATAAGCCACTGAAGGCTGGCATGGTCAGTTATTACGGTGAATTCCTGACCCTCAATATAGGGTCTGAATTTCTTTATTCCCTCAACAACGGCGAGGCACTCTAACTCTGTTACAGAGTAATTTCTTTGGGCTCTTGTCAGCTTGGCTGACATAAAGGCCACGGGTAATTCAACCCCCTCTTCGTTCTCCTGAGCCAGTACACACCCTATACCCTGCAAACTGGCGTCACATAATAATATAAATTTCTTTGAAAAATCCGGTGTAATTAATATAGGAGCAGAAGTCAATAGTGACTTGAGGTGTTTAAAAGCCCTATCTGCATCATCGTTCCACGTGAAACCACGTTTTCCTTTCAATAGTTCGGTCAATGGATATGTCTTGGAAGCAAAATTTTCAATGAATCTCCGGTACCAACCTGAGAGTCCGAGGAAACTCCTTAGCTGCTTAACAGAGGAAGGTACAGGAAATTCAATGATGGCCCTAATTTTCTCCGGGTCCGTCTTTATTACACCTTGTCCTACTACAAACCCAAGGTATCTTATCTCTGTCATGCAGAATTTAGATTTCGAGATATTAATCGTCAGGTTGGCTTTACGCAAACAAAGGGCAACTTCATGCAATAATGTAAGATGAGATTCGAAATCCTCAGATAATACCAATAAATCGTCGAGATAGACGAAAACTCTATTGCGCAGATGACTAGGTATTATGCGATCCATCAAACGGCTTAGAGTTTGAGGCGCATTACATAAGCCAAATGGCATTACGGTATATTGGTATAATGGCCTATTTGGAATCGTAAAGGCAGTTATCTGTCGTGATTTTTCATCAAGAGGTATCTGCCAGAACGCATGTTTCATATCCAATCCCGTAATGTACTTGGCAGATGGCAAGCGACCCAATATCCCGTTTATGTGCGGTAACGGATACGCATCTTTTAAAGTATGTCTATTGATCTCCCGCGAATCGAGGCTCAATCTGCTCTTATTTCCACGTCTGACTAAAACGCAATTGCTGCTCCACGGACTGTTCGACTCCTCGATAACACCTAATGCCAACATGTGGTCTACTTCCTCAAACATAAGTTTTTCTATTGCTGGTGATACGGGCCAATGCCGTTGTTTCACTGGCTTTGTATCTCCAACATCAATAGAGTGTCGAATCAAATCGGTTTTCCCTAGACCGTCCCTCTCATACGATGGAAATGCCTCGATTACTGATTTAAGCCTTACCTTCTCATTTTCTGAAAGTATGTGCATATTGGGTTTCTCCCCGCCATCAATATCCTTACCTACATCTAGTTCCCCTACAAACGGCGACGATATTTTCCCCTTCAACGTCTTAAATAGGCCAAATTTTTCCCAAAAGTCAGCGCCAAGAAAAACATCCTGTCTCAGTGAAGGTATAATGAAAAATTCAATTTCGTTCATGATATTGTTATAACTCAATTTCCAAAAAAAATTTTCCTACCACTAAATTTGCCGTACCGTCTGCAGTACGCACATTACCCTTACATTTCTTGAAATTGTGGTTATTCATTATGTATCTTGCAGCCTCATTCCCTACGCAACTAATGTTTGCTCCAGAATCAAGAAGAGCCATAAAACTTTTATCGAAAAGGTATACAGAAATATAAATTCTCATATCATTTCCCATTATTATTGTTGAAACTAGTTTCTTTCTGGTAGAGCGAACTCTACTCCAAAAATCTCTAAGTCGATTTGTTGACCTTTTTGTACGATGGCTTTGTGGTAAGTCCGAAAATATTCTCTCTCTTGCTCTCATATATTCCTCAAGTCTTTTGTGATATGGAGTGATTATTTTTAAAGTCGGTTGTGTGTCTCGACAAGTGTTTAATATCGTAGGTTTTCTAATTTCGATACTCCTAATATTATTTATGTCCTCAGTTTGAGTATCTATCGAGCGGTTAGATTCGGATACGACTATTTGGTGTTGGTTGTCGCATCCCTTTTGCGGTTTTCCGAATGATTACAATTACTACAACGCGGCTTATACGTATCCTTTGCCCCGCAACAAACACAGTTCGGGGTTCAAAACATTCATCATACCGATGTCCTCTTGAACCACAATTCCAGCAGCTAAATCGTGCATTCTTTTGGCTGATTTCGGATACCATATTGCTAGCTTCCATCTCATCGTCAGGTTCGTAAATCTCAGAAACATTTGGTTTGAAACTTCGAAGTCTATTCTGGTGAAAATTATTTTCCATGAAAAAAGTTCCATGTCTACGAACTTCTTCCCTCAATCTTGAAAGAGTAGGGATTCGTAAATGCAAAAGTTCATATCTGAGACTCGATTTTGCATTTCTTACTAATATTTCGACAAGCTCACCTTCAGATACTTCAGATGAAAGTCTATCTACTAAGTTTTCAATAGAGGCCTGATAATCATGAAAACTTTCATTCTCCTTCTGCCGTCGTCGGTGGATCTTCTCCCATATATCTAGGTCAGAAAGATTCTCATCAAAAGTCCTATGTAATTCAGCGCAAAAAATGTCCCATGAGAAATTTGGATTCTTTCTGTGAAATTTCCAATACCATGATCCTGCTTTGCCAATAAGTAATCCATGTAAATTATCAAGCAAAAGATCGAAATCATTGTCCAGTAACTGTTTTGTCAAAGACTTAACACGATAAATAAATTCATCGACAGTCATGCCCTCTCTGGAGCCGTCAAATTTTATGTGCCAGCTCTGAATTAAAGCAGACACTTTTTCCGGTTGTACAGTTCTCTGTGACCTATTAGAATGCTGTGCAAGTGAATCAGAAGGTATATTCCTAGTAGCAAAAGTATTAGACTGTTCCCTAGGAAAACTAGGCATATCCCTAGGCCACTCAAAATCTGATACGTTAGATTTGCGATTTGAATCCGACATATTCATCGAACGGACATGACGACGCAATTGATCCTCTATTATACTACTTATATGATTCGACATATCCTGTAGAAACTTCTGTTGTTCATTCCTAATCAAACTCACAATATCGTCTTTCCCAATATCCGAGTGATTTTGTTGTACCGTCACTTCTGACTCCGAAAAAGCAACCCGTTGGTCATTACTGTTTGAATTTCCAATAGAATTCATAGATCGAGTGAAAGGACGAGAAAATGTCGCTTTTCCCCTATTACTCTTGCTTTTGGGTTTAGTCCCCGTACTTTTCTGATTAGCTAATTCAGTTCCATTATATATATCTGGATTGTTCATGGAATTAGAAATTCGATTCATTAAAGCTTCTCCAGACTCATCTGGAAATGTCGTATCTGCTAAACTACAAGGTTTATTACAAACAGGACAAGCTGATTTTGCTCCAACCCATGTTGTAAAACAAGTTTTGTGAAAAGTGTGTTTACATTGTGTTAGCGCCAAGGGGCGCTCATTACCCAGTGCCTCATTACATATGGTGCACGTAGCAACTGCCTCACTTGCTATAAACAAATTTTCATTACTATGTCTCAGTGGCATATTAACCTTTCTTCCATAAATTATAGAAATGTTTGTCTATTGAGATCGTTTAATCATAAGTACGTGTCTATTGAGTAGACGAAATAGAATTATAAATTAAGAATGGAAATATTATCTATTGCAGCTAATGAGCAATATTTTTGGGTGAAATTTAGAAGAAAATTTCCAAAACAATTCTGTGGTTAGAAATCAAGAAAATAATTATTACTCAAAATCTACAACTCCAACAAAATGTCTAGAAATTGACCCTAAAAGAGAGAAATCCAGAGGTAACATTTCGGTAGAGTATGGTAATACACTTCATCCGCTAACTCATAAGGTCGACCGACCGCTTTTATTAGAGCAGTTGCCGCAAAATCCAAGTATGAGAATTCGTTGAATTATAATATCAAGCCTATATCAAAATGTGTACTTAATAAAATTCTGAAACTAATAACAAAATTAAGATGCGGAAATTGCCATCTTAACTCAAGAGGATTGTGAAGGGCCTAAGCCGATTAACGCTCAGATTTTTTTTTGTTTTTCTGAACATATATGTGGACCTCAATATATACATATATATTCTGCAGCTTAGGGCTCCACGTTTTGGGCGCCATTTATGTGGTGTTATGTGCTGAAGATATTAATTTTGAATTGAGGTCTATAGAAATATAGGATTTTTTTTTTTTTTAATATGTAGGAATGTGAATTGACGGATGTGTACCTCTAGCTACGCTCTTGCTAACTCGCCGATATGGGTGGGTCTTGTCATTTCACAAACCAAGCACACTCAACCATTTATTGTAGGTACACTGAAAAGGTAAAACGCAATCTTAAAAGAAAACAAATTTAATAATAAAATAGACACTAAAAGCGATAAGTCACAAGAATCAAAACAAACAAAAAAAAAAAAAACAGACGGACTACTGGGATCACGGACAATGGTAAACTAAGTTAAATCATAATTCTCCATTCTTTATATACTAGTTCTACACGCAGCTCTCGGTGTTAATGAGCCTCTCTACTCAATACCCTCCCTTCCATGCAATCTACCTTTGTTTGTGATTGCCCATCACTGTGGGTGAACCCCTCACCGCGTTTAAATGTGCATACTTATGATGCCCCGATCTCGTCGACAAACATTACCTCTCTCACTTAGAAAATCATGTTGTTGTAACACTGGCAATTTATAACAGTTTGCATGATATACACTTTATTATATTCATATGAGAGTTAAATACTGACAATTATAAACTAATAAAGGGAAAATATATCAGCTCTCTTTATACAGAATAATTTCATTGATTAACTGACATTTTGACGAAAGAAGAAAATTATGAATGAGAATAAAAAAAATACGCACAAAGAAGAGAAGGAAGATTAAATTCAATTGTTTTCTTTCTTTCTAAAGCGTATTTGTATCTTATGTTCAACTTTCCGTATATTAGGGTTCTAAATTTTTTTTTCAATTTTTTTTTCCATAAATAGTTATTCGATATTAAAATTATTAATTCAATTATAGTTATAGTTTACTCAATCATTGTTGTCTAATTATGACTTTTTTTTTATAGTGTACATATATATGAAATAAACCATAATCAGAGGTTACTCACTTTTTGTTTTTTTTTTTTTTTTTTAATTTACTTACTGCTCAAACATTGCAATGTCGTTGGGCCCATCGATGATTTAGATGTTGAAGCTTAAATAGGACGATATTAAATTTTGATTTCATATATATGTATACGAGACATTCTATTTCCTTTTTTTTTTTTTGTTTTTTGGATAATTAATTAATTTGTTGATTTCATTTTGGTATTCTGCAAAATGGTAATTTGCCTCGTTAGGGTGTGTACTTTTTGGTGCGGCAACATGTGATTCTCGAAGTAGCTCGCTTTTTCTTCTTTGAATTGTACAATGAGCACGTGGGTATCCAAAGGTCTTGAGCCCAAAATTTATTAGTAAGGCATAATTATATTTTTCGATCTACGTTGGGCGATCTGCAAAACAATTTCCGGGCCGCTAAATATTTATTATCAGTGGCTTCCTGCAGCGGAAGTCCACCGATATATGTCTTCCACCACGATTGGATTGAAAGGTAATAATAGGCCACAGATTGATCTGAGTCAAAAAAAAAACACAAGAAATACTTTTCACAAAACCTTCAATTAGATCTGTCCGTATTGCTTACCACTTTAAAAGGTGTTTAAATATTTAAACAATTCCAGAGTTCCTGTACAATTATGTGTATGAACAGAAAAGTTTCTAAATAAGTTTTCCTTTTTCTTTTCTCTTCAATTATTACACGGGTTTTTTTTTTTTGAAATCTGTACTGCTCGACTTCTTGTTTGAAATGAATAACTGTATGAGTGCAAAATTTCTGCGTAGGCTCGCATTGGACTTTTTTTCTTCCCTGTTTTCTTTGAAACAGTTAGATGCCTTATTAACAATGTGAGAGAATGAGATATAGCCATAAACGCTTGCATAACAGAGGCTACGGGGAATCTATCAAAACAATAAGGTATAGAGACTTGATAAAAATTCGGACTAACAGCTGTTTTGATGTCTCAACCTACAGGCTGATTCAAGGGTAGCCGTTACCTTCAAATGCTTAAAAAAAATTAAATTTAAATTTATTGGTCACTACAAACTGAATTGGTTTCATGTATGGAATGATTTTATTGAACTTTTTTCATTCATTTGGACAAATCTTACATATGTGTGGTAAAACTTTTACTTCAAATTTAGATCTGCTTACCTTCGTTTTTAAATACAATTTTATGTATTTATATAAGCAATTTTTTCTTCAATAAAAGACATGTTTTATTAATATATTAAATATATTTATTTAGAATCAACAACATCGACTGGCCTTGAAATATTAAAACACATTTTTTCTTCTTGTAGTACATTTCACTTTGAATAATTTGCTACCTAGCAATTTTGTCCACCTTTTACAATTTCAATACCTACAAATATAAACAAAAAAATCCAAAACCAATTTTTTCACAAAAGGTTAGCGTCACTGAATAATACCTGATAATTGAAGATTCCAAAATGAAGTCGAATGAAGGGGTTGTTATTCTGCTGGTGTTTTCTTTTTTATAAACCAATTTTCAAAAAACGAACATTTTTCTCACTAATTTAAAATAACAAATATTTTATATATTTTACTTGTTTTTTATAATATTATTTTACTATATTATTTTTTAACAATCTCTCCGTATACCATAAAAACGCGATTCCGACTAAAAAAAACAATCCACGCGCAAACATATCGATTACATCGAAGACAGGTATCGATTACAGGCAGATAAATGAAATGTAGGAAATGTTCCTATATTCTAACAAGTGTGTTTCCTTAAGTTTTCAAAGGATTGAATACTTCTTAGTACGAATTAACTAAAATATTTTTCTATGCCAAGTGTTATTCGTATGTATGATAAGCTTTCTATAATAAAGGAAGTCAGTATTATCGTTTTATAAGAAATTTTACTAAATTAGAGGAAACTTGGTTTTAGTTCGGTTTTTGTTTGTTTTTATGAATGCTTTGTTATCAGTGAATAAAATTTTCTTTTTCAGTAGTAAATTATTATACCCAGCGAAGAAAACAGTATTAGTAAAATTCCATGCCCTATTCTAGTTAATGAACAATTCCTAACTGCTTTCAGTTTAGGATTTTTTTACTGAAACAAGTAAATTTTATTATTTCACACAAAATATTAACTGAGTGGAAAAAAATGACTAAACTAAATTGATGAACATTTTTTCCTTTAGTTTCGAAGACACTTTTTTCTGGGTGTAACATATGTTCCAAACATATTTTTCAGGAAGCACATATATTATTGGATACTGCCGAAACATTAACATGTTTGTTTTATGTGAATATATTATATGTTTGGAAGCACGTTGAGCCCAAAAATGTTATATGCTTGGAAGAATTTTCCCCAAAGAAGATTGTGCTCATTCCCCCACATAATTTTCACTTCCACGTGGCACCTTTTTCTGTAATTCAAATAATGTTGAAGAAATTATTCAATTTTATAAATTTTTTAAATTTTACCCTTCGCCTGGACGGGGAATCGAACCGAGGACCATACAGTTTGTAAGCCAACACAACACAAATTTAAGAAGATTTTTTGTACAACTTCCTAGCAGGCTTTTCTGTAATGGACTGTAGTTGTATTTCAGTTAAAAGGCTCCAGGAAATGTAAGTCAGTAAAGAGAAAAACAAGAACAAAAACGCAAGATTTAAACAGTTTGTGAGACGAGTTTATTGGGAGGGTTGCAGCTTACCAAGCTCGATGTCGCAGCACAAGTAAGGTTATAAAATACAGCGGACAACAGTCAGACATATTAATAAATTCAATTATAAATTCAGCAATTCATTTAATAAATAGAAAGGGACACAAATATCTCTAGGATGTAATTTGAGTGAAAGCTTTCTCTTCGTAAATCTAGGGTTGCCGCTTTTTACTACTACTATTTATCTTATATCTAAAATAGACTTTAATTCAATAATAATTCAAGTAATCAATTCAAGCGTAAAATTCATTTTTAACAATAGTAAACAATAAAACAAAATCAATCTGTTGTTGAAGTGGCTTCAACATGCCGACCGCCTTGCAGGAATGCAATTTTAGTACTGACATGCTCCTGAGATAGCCCACCCGAAAACCGTACTTTGGGCAATGGGCATATTGGACGAGGTCTGGATCAATCCTGCACGCAAAATTTTTGGTAACTGATCATTGGCAACCAGGATCTCAATGTTTGTAGGCTGGAGAAAGTTAGGGTCTGCTAAATCGGTGATATGATCGTAAATGCTTTTCAATTTCGGTTCCTTGGTCGTGATAGGCAATGTGGTATGGAAGCTACGCTGTACTACGCCCGTAATTTGAATTTTCACTAATGGATCGTGGTAGGATTCCAAGTTGACGATGCAGTAGTTGAGGTTATCACGCTTGGTGGTGCGAAGATGCAATCGGTCAACCAATGATTGTAGAATGATAGTTTCCGCTTGACCAGAGCTAAGCAGCATTCTTGCCTTTGCAGGGCCATTAGACGTGACCACTCGTGCTAACGCAGTTGGCAAGAAAACGTGAGTTCGGGAGCGGTGACTCAACCTCTCATTGAAGTGAGAGCGAGATCGGCTGGAGGGTCTCTCTCTCCGTTTCACAGGCCCATCTTTGTGGCGATTATCAGCTGAGGTCCGCTTACGAAGTCCACTGCTGTTGTTCTGACGTGATGAAGGTTTACTGTCGACATGAACCAATGTGTTATGATTGTTTTGGCATACAAGACATCTGCTCCTAGAAGGACACAATTCACGCGTGTGCCCTGTGCACAAGCAATTGTAGCAAAAACCCTTCTCCCTTATTATCACTCGTCTCTCTGATACGGGCATGCCTAGGAACTTGGAACAGTATTTCAAAAAGTGTCTTTCCTTACAGACACGGCATTTGGGCGAACTGGATGTTTGGCTGAAAAAGTAAGATTTATTGCGTGTGTGAACGGGTTACGCTATATACTAAGCAGTAGGAAGGATGCATAATTTGACAAGTGGGCGAATTATATTACCGATTTGAGTGCGGATTTCCGCAACTCGGACATTAGAATCTTTCCCAGTAAAAACCCTAATGACTCTACCTAGACACCACTCGGTGGGTGGTAGGTTGTCCTCTTTTATAATCACAAAGTTATTTTCCTTTAAATCCCGTTGTGAACTTTTCCATTTATACCTTCGTTGCAATTCCGTCACATATTCAGTTTTCCAGCGTTTTGAAAACAGTATTTGGAGATTCTTTAATCTCTTCCAGCGATTTAATAGCGACAGATCGCTAGAATATTCCTCAGGAATAGCGAGCAATGGCGCTCCTCTAAGTAAGTGGCCTGGAGTCAAAGGGATCAGATCGGTTGGATCCTCACTAATGGGAGACAGAGGACGAGAGTTCAGTACACTCTCTATTCGTACTAACAGGGTAGAGAATTCTTCGTATGTGAATTTCGTTCCAGATGCGATCTTTTTCAAGTGACTCTTCATGCTCTTAACAGCCGCTTCCCACAATCCACCCATGTGCGGGGCGTGAGGAGGAATGAAGTGCCATGAAAGTTCATGAATGGCATATTTCTCTGCTACCGATTTCTCAGCCGCTTTCAGAAAATTTCTATATTCCTGCCGCAAAGTTCTACTAGCACCTACAAAATTAGTTCCATTATCTGAAAAAACTGCTTTTGGAAAGCCCCGTCGTCCTACAAATCGACTAAAAGTAGCAAGGAATGCCTCAGATGACAGATCTGAACAAACTTCTAAATGAACCGCTCTGGTAGACAGACAAACAAAGATTGCGGCATATCCTTTCTGCAGCCTTGCGTTGCGAAGCCTTGAAGTTTTTATCTCAAATGGCCCGGCAAAGTCTACACCAGTGTTAGTAAAGGGCAATGAAAATGTGCTTCTTTCAGGGGGTAGCGCAGCCATGATTTGATTTCGAGAGCGATGCTTGTAAATGACACATGTTCTACAATTACGAACACAATGACGAATAGCGCTCCTCAAACGAACAATATAAAACTCCTGCCTGATTGCGCGCAGCATGATTTGATGTTCAGCATGTAATAAAATTCTATGTGTGAATTCAATAAACAGCTTGCAGTATCTGGACTTTTCCGGCAGAATAATTGGAAATTTCTCGTTGTAAATCAGGTCAGAATTTGCCAATCGGCCATTTACCCGAAGAAGCTTATTTTCATCAAGAACAGGATTCAATGGAAGAAGTCGACTTTTCGAATGTATTGGTTGACCAGAGATCAGAGCGTTATATTCCTGAGGGAAGTGAGAAACTTGAGCCAGATGTATCAGCTTAAACTTTACAGAGAGAATTTCCTCAGCAGTTATAAATGGATTTTTCATTTCAGCCGTAGACTTCTGTCGACACTTTCTAACAAATCTAAACATATAACACAAAACTCGCAGCGCTCTATCGAAAGATGAAAATCTATCTAGTATTTCTTCATGTTGTACTTGAGTTTGAAAAACTACGACTTTCCTTTCCAGAGTGGGTTCTTTATATGAACTTTGTTCGGGCCAATGGTCCGGGGACTTCAGTAGCCATTGTGGTCCATGCCACCATAAATGATTAGTGTTCAGTTCTGCGGCCGTACAACCGCGAGTTCCTATATCAGCTGGATTTTCAGAAGTGGGAACATGTCGCCAAGTCGCGTTTCCCCCAGTATTATCCAATATTTCTGACACTTTATTTGCGACGAAAGTTTTCCAGTGATATGGAGGTTTTTCTAGCCAGGCCAATGTAATTGTAGAATCAGACCATAAATATATATCAGACACAGGCAAATCTAAATTTTGGCAAACAGTCTTCAAAAGTTTTGATAATAGTGTAGCTCCACATAGCTCCAGTCTAGGTAGGCTTACAGTTTTCAGAGGGGCTACCTTGCTTTTCGAGGCTAGTAGAAAAGACGATCTTGTATTATCAAGAGAAGTAGTTAGAACGTATACACATGCACAGTACATGGATCTGCAATTTGGTCTCTGGTGAGTATCGAATCCAACGAGGTACTCTAAGGGTTTCTGTTTAGCGTAGTTTTGGAAATATTGAATTTGAACTTTGAATTAACATTGAATTTCTTGTATAAACATAAATTAAAATGAATTTCCTTTTTTAGACCAGTCGTTAACATGTAATAGATTATAGTTTTAAGCTGTCATAATTTTAAGTAGCAACTCTGCTTTCTCCTTTCTTTTCTGAAAAAAACTCTGAATTCATCTGTCAAATGTAGTCTAAGTTTCCGCCTCTTTCTTCATCCAGCCATCGACGGGATAACATCATCAATAAAATAACACATCTCAAAAACGCAATCTCTTGTCTCTGTCTCTCTTCTTACAAAACCAGTATATCCCATGTAAGTATTCGTCGTGGGAAGGTAATAAATTAAATGACCCATTAGCCCAGGAGCCTAAGTTCCATCGTCCAATGCATAATCTCGAGGAACCTTAGTTCCCCATTTTTCCACTCAATTTCTCATCTTGAGCTTTAGCTCTTAATTTAAAATACTTAATATATTATTCAGTTTCAATTTCAGAAAAGTTCGATACAAAAATATTCCACTTGTCTAGGGATTGCGGTTTAACCTCTTCGTCCCATTCAGTACCGTCGATCCAGAGTTGTTGCATTAGAATTTTTGCTAGAACTATGATTGGAGCTAGCCAACCTGCTGGATCAAAAAGTTTTGCCACAAAAGACAGAATTTTACGCTTAGTGATGGGAGCATTAGGAACAGAAAAGTTTGCAATTTTGTAGAAAAATTGGTCGGTCATAGCATTCCAACGAATGCCTAGCGTCTTCGTGTCGCTAGTTTCCTCAAATTTTAAAAAATCTTCACTCAGGAGATCCTCCGGGGGCAAATGTTCCAGAATTTGTGGATGGTTAGCTGTTAATTTTTTCAGGGGAAATCCAGCTGTTTTTAACAAATCAATAAGTTCTAGGATATATGATTGGGCTTCTTTTACAGTGTGACCCCCAGAAAGAATATCAACATAAACTAGTTTTTCTAGAATTGCTGCAGCAGTTGGGTGGGAACATTTTCCATCTACAGCAAGTTGCAGTAATGTTCTAATTGCCAAGTAGGGTGCACAATTTACCCCAAATGTCACAGTCTTCAAACAGTAATCTTGAATTCCTCCTTTAGAAGAATTACGAAACAATATCTTTTGATAGGGTCTATCATCAACATGCACATGAATTTGGCGATACATTTTCTCAATATCTCCATTGAAAACATATTTTTAAAATCGCCAGCGAAGAATTACATTCATCAAGTCGTTTTGAAGAGCTGGGCCGGTATGTAGAATATCATTCAAAATAATACCAGTTGACGTTTTCTTTGAAGCATTAAACACTACTCTGAGTTTGGTGGACGCGCTTTCCGGTCTTAGAACCGCATGATGTGGCAAGTAATATGAACTATAACAATTATTAGAATAAATCTCCATCGGCGAAGCAGATTCCATATGGTTCAGCTTCAAGTATTCCGAGAGAACTTTTGTGTACTCTGCGGCCAATTCCGGCGATTTTTCCAGTGTTTTCTCCATCCTCATAAATTGCCCCAAAGCGGCACGTCTCGAAGATCCAAGTGACGCATCAGACGGAAGATCATTACGAAACGGCAGCCGAACCACGTATCTACCATTTTCCATACGAAAAGTAGTATCACGATAAAACTGTTCGCACCAAGCGTCGCTATCAGAGGTAGATTTTTCAGTTGGAACTTCCTCTAATTCCCAGAATTTCCTTAGATCATCATTTAACGAATCAGCTGATGTTACCCAGGAAGCAAATGTCGTCACTGATCTAGGTCTTGGTGGTCCACTAATCACCCACCCGAATTCCGTTTCCTGTGCCAAAAAACTACCAGACAAATTCCTTTCAACACCGTTTCTGATAATCGAGGGTAAAACATCACTTCCCAAAAGCATGTCAATTTGTCCAGGTCTGAAAAATTTAGGGTCAGCCAAATCCAGACGATCTAAATCTGACCAATCCGAAATCCGCGTAAGAACCCCTGGCATCAAATGTTTCAAATTAGAAATGACGATAGCCGACATTTGTAATTTGAAGTTAGAATTGCGAGACCTTAGAGTAACAAGACACATCCTAGATGAGTTTTCCAATATGGTTCCTCCCAGCCCTGAAATCCTTGTGAATGATTTCCTCGTTGGTATGGTCAACTCATTAACAATCCTACTAGATATAAAAGATTCCTGAGAGCCCTGATCTATGAATACGCGAATGGGAAATGCAGTCCCCATGTGTTCCAACTCCACCACAGCGGTAGGCAATATTGTCCTTTCTCCTGAACTAGCAAAGTGTGATTGCACATTGTATTCGGCGGCATAAGCGGCATCTGAAGTCGATGTTTGTTCATCTGATTGCGCATTTATATGAAATGATCTTGCCTGCTGCTGAAGAGGCCTCTGACTAGTAGGATTATATTGGTTTATGGGTATTTGGCTCTCGTTTTCTGTCCCACCAGAATTGGGATGCATTAAGTGTGATGTTTTTCCTGGCAGTGTTGACATAACTTTTCGCTCTGGCAGTTTGGTACTGAGTGACCATACGAGAGACAATTTTCACAAATTTTATTCGACGACACAAATTTGTTCTTTTTACCAAATGACCACGATTTAAACTTAGCACAGGATCGTAACGCATGATTCAGTTTACAAACTTTGCAGGGGCGAAAATTTCCATCAGACTTCGTATACAAATTTTGGGATTTGTTACCAGATTGTGGGGGATTGGAAGGTTTTCGCATATCAGAAATAGATTCGATCATGTTCAGCCTTTTAGAAATGAAATCATCCAACTGAGACCAAGCTGGTATTTCTTTGTGGTCCGTGATCGAATTCTCCCATGCAGTCAATGTCTCATCGGGTAACTTTGAAGATACCCAATAGACCAGAAGCGGATCCCAAGATACAACAGAAATATTATATGTTTTTAAAACAGAAAGACAATTGTTTATGGTGTATTGCAAGTTCCTTAAACCTTTTCCCCTTTCAGAGTTAACCGTCTCCAGCTCGAATATTCTCCGCAGTTGATGATTTATTAGAATTCGTTTATTTTCATAACGTTGCCTTAATGCGTCCCACGCTATACAAAAGTTGCTATCAGTAAGTGCGAACTGCTTTACGATCTGGTTCGCCTCACCGCGAGTTTTCGCTCGTAAATGGAACAGTTTCTGCGCTGGGGACAGTTTGGGATGGTTTATGTATATTGCGGTGAACATGTCCCTAAAACTAGGCCATTTATCATAACCGCCATTAAAAAGCTCCGTATCACACGGTGGAACTTTAAGAGAAAATCCCGACTGTTCAAGTTCTCTGACGCCAGATGTTGGATGCGCTGATTGTTGTTCCGATCTCTCCATATTCCTTTTTTCAATCTCTATCAGTTCTAGCATAGATGATTTGCACTGTTTATAAGACTTGCATGATTCCGAGAATTTCGCATGAATAGACTCTCTTTCCTCCTTAGAGTATTCGACTGTCTCGTCTGTCATAGCAGTTTCATAAACCTGCGTTAGTGTGCGCCAACGACGCTCCAAGTCCTCCATATCGACTTGTAAACTCCGAGATATCGATGGCAGCAAAGTTGGCACAGTAGGTGACCAGTTGGTCAGAAAAGAAGATAAATTTCTGAGGGGCCATTTTATTGCCAAGTAAAATCGAATCCCGAAACGAGAAAGCAAAAACTCAAAAAAGTCCGTAAAACCATTCATTCAATCCTCGCGTCGTGGACTGCGCACCACCAATATAAATGTAACAGCAGGGGGACGGGTACTAACAATACTTCTTATAATTTCAACACACTTTCAGAAGATATTGAAAATGTACAAATCTTGTACTGAGTCCAATGCTTTTTATTTTGTCAGTAACCATTAATATATTCAAATCCCCACCAAACAGTGCGAAATCCCAGAAAAAGTACTTAACACAGCAATTGTAAAATATATCCTCCAACTCAAAATTTAGAAACAACAAGATTACATATTCCAGTATTCGAACCGACAATAATAAATTCTTAGAATCACAAGGCAATGTTATCATAAAGCAAAAAAGTGCACCTTAAACCTCAAAACAAAAGAATTAGCCGCTAAACAAGGAATTGCTTCTCGCAACCGAATCAACAAGAATGTTTGTGTATACTGCGTGACAGGTAACGACAGGTTGCCAGAAGCAAATTTCACTTGTTTCTGATAGGAGGTTTATTGCTAGAGGGTTATCTAATTTATATTCCCAATTAGGGATACCACACTCCAAATCCTATAAAATCAATTTCATTACCATTCAATAGAAAATCAACAAAAAAATCGTATAAATCAGTTAAGGATATACTTCCGAGTACTTCCTTAATTCAAAGAAAAAAAAACTAAACCAAAGATTCAAAATGCCCAAAATAAGTACTAGCTTATCCATAAACTTCCTCCTTCCTCTATCAAATATTCAATATACCAGTCAATTCCAAAAATTATCTCCCTCATGGAAAATTAACCTTAAGGGAAATTCACCTCACTTTCAAAATATACGACTTTAAAGGAGGGCCGCAATTCTCAACGATTCGTGTCCCAAATTCCAAGAAAACAATTATTAAGCAATTCAATTAAAATTTCATTATTCTGAAGAAATCTGCACCTAATATCGAGTAAATTGGGTGTCTTAAAAGTCAGTTCAATAATCCTTCGTATCAAGTCAATATCTCTCTTCATGCAGGATACACACTTTATTCTTGCCAATCAAGAAATTGACAAGTTCCTCTTGTCGCACACCAACACTGCATCAAATATTCACAGACAGATCCGACTTCTTTTGCAACCGTCCAATAGGTCACCAATAACAGTATCCAATAAAAATATACATAAATGTTTCCAAGAAACTTCAATAATCAAATAAAAATATATGCATATAGTTTCCGAGAAACTTCAATAATCCAATAAAAATATATGTATAAATGTTCCCGAGAAAGTTTCCCACAAGGGAACACTAACGCCGTCACGAGTAACGTAAATAAAAATATGCCTAAATTTCCCAATAATGCCTCGGGGGGGTTTTCCTTTCCAAACTGCTGGTTCTGTCCCAAATCTTTGAATTTGTTGACCACTTGTTCAATGGCAACTAGGACCAATCATCGAAACAAAAAACCCTTCTCCCGAGACTACAAATGTTTACACCTTAGAGTTCAATATGTCTAGTCCCAACATACAAACTCGTAATCGACAAAAATCGCAAACATAAATTGTCAAAAAGTCTCCTTTTGACATCAGATCTCCTCTCCCATCCAAATGAAATTTCCTCCCAACTATTCCAATGTACAAATGTCCAGAAACCGGTATTCTGGTAAATATATTTGTTCAGAGCAATCGACAACAATATTTGTCTAGGTACTGTAATTCTCCGTCAGGAAAATATTTCCCCAATTTATAAGTTATAAATATTCATAAATATGCTCCTTGAGAAAATAAAAATTACCGTTGATAATTGCTTATCTCATATTCATACATTTCTTAGTACATAGCAAATTTCCTCAGAATGTAATCGTGAAAATAATTATACCAAAATATATTTTGCCAAAACCAACTTTTTGACGATTTGTTCCCAATTCGGCCCACACCACATAACTCCTTGAATTAGTCAAATCCTTTACTAAATTTTCCAAAAGTAAATAGTCTTGGTTGGTTTTGGTATAAGGTCTTATAAATGTTTTCCTTGAATGTGTCAAAAAAATGGCTTAAAATCCAATTAGCTTACGAAAATTTTCATAAATATGCTTCTGCAGTTTGCTACATACAATGTTTGCTGTGCACTCATCAACTCAAACAAGAAAAAATAAAAATTCGATTTTGCCACTTTTTCCAAATTGGCGTTTTCTTTATGTTTTGAAACAATCACACGGCAACACTACTCATCAAATGTACATGCACTCACCCAGTCTATGTACTTCATGCATTTACACTCATCTACCTCGCCTCACTTCATCCACCGTCTTGTCCGTGCGCAGCGCCGTTAGCCCGAGAACTGGACACCAATCTTCAATCAATTGCAAATGCTTTGGACATTTATATTTCCAATTCAAACCCAAATATCATTCATCCACTGCTTGCTAACCAAAGGCTTTGATGAACGACACTACAAACACCACCTTCTCGTCACTCTTCTTTTGTCTAACGTTTCAATTAAAATGAGGAGCCCGGCTTCTTTCGCAATCACTTACTCTCTTTCTCTCTCTCTGTTATGCGTTGCATCTATTTACTAGCAAATGATGTGTGTGTGCTTTTGCAAATTACAAAACCAAAATAGGTGATGCCGTATTGTCACGTAAAATTTGTCGTATTTAACAATATTTTGGGAATGGTGTTTAAAATCCAAACTTCTGTGTAGTTTTGCCAAGTGAGCTTTCCGAACACTAGATACATATATATGGATTGCTTGATCACCAAACAACCAATTCTTATATTTACAATGACAATTCTATATCCTGCATATGTATCCCAAATTTGCGAATATCATATGGCAACGACACAAAGAAAACCAGTGACAGTATTTATTTGAACTGCGCCATGTGCAGTCCCCTTATTCGCTCTTATCTAATATATATGTCGTTTCTTAAGAGACAGACTGTGCCACCGGCTATTAAGTTCGCTGCTATCCCCTTAGAATGGCGATGTTGGCCCTGTAGCAACGAATATATGTTTCATCAGAATGTTTGCTTTGAAGAGACTTAAAAGAAAGGCTGTATACTCACAATGTAACTAGCAAGGCATAAAAACAAGCCTTTGCTCTTAACTTCAATGCGCGAAACGATAAATCTCTACTTCTTTCGATAACAACAAAACGTAGAAATATTTTTAGAAAATGTATACAGCAGCATAAACGAATAGGAAAAAAACTTGCAACAAATTCTGTGGTTAACCAATTCGTGTAGACGAAGGGCGAGATCACCGTGGATTTATTATTAATTACTTTTTTGTTAGTCTTCTTCATAAAACAGTCGATAAAAGGAGGGTATGCCAAACTCAACGAATATGCTGTGCAAATTCGGGTATGATTGTCGAACTGCTGTGAGTGTGTATGTACCTTTGTATAGGCGATGTGTGAATTATTCGTACTAATGACTTTGAAATATGTTAGAGAATATTAAAGCCGAATGATTGGTTCCAATTTCTATTGTGGAGAAGGAGACCTTACTCTTATCTATACCGTGGACGAATGCGAATAACAAATGTCGTGGATAAAAAAGGGCAATATTGATGGTAGCTTTGGGTGAATGCTGGTTGCGAGTGCAAATGTTGCGAGTGCAAATGTTGCGGGAGAAATGTTGTTATCAAATGTCTCTGTTGAGTGCAGCAAATGTCTTCTTTGCAAGTCCCAAGCAAAGGAAACAAGCAAATATGTTAAAGAAAAATTATATTCATGAATTCCTGAAACAAATGTTTCCCACTAAAATTTGCTCATTAAGCAAAAATGTATCCGAGAGCAATGTACCCAAATCAAGGGTTCTTATAATGTTGCGGTACGCACAAATTTTCTTGTCAGCAGTTATGTATTAACCATTACACTTCTTTCTCTACTATTCTTTGATTTCCCAAAAAAGAGCTGTGCTCTTATGCAGTTCCATCCAAAATATATAAATATATTCCAGTAATTTTTACGGTGCGTATTTTTGAACGCAAATTCCCGTTTACAGCTCGTGAAGCCACAATGTCATTAGAAAAAGTAACGCTACGCTTTCTGTATAAAGCCGTTTTATGTTGTGTAAGAATAGTTCGATTGTTTCACTAGGAGATCCAAACAAATCATTGTGGCACCCGTGAAGCACCAACCATTTTCAAAAGAAAACTATATTGCAAAATGCTTTTGTGAAAAGCTTTTGAAATCAAGAGTAATTTTGACTTCTGATTGCAACACAACAATAAGAATAGGTTACCAAGTTTCAGTACACATCAACAGAAGCACAATTAAAGATTCCTCCAAACTTTATCCAGAATATTCTCAAAGTTTCAAGTACGTGTGTCTTCGCCAACCAATTCTCAAACTAATTGTCCCTACCCGTTCACAACACCATAAATCTTACATACCTGGTATTCATTTTTACGTGGTAAAGAATGTCAACCGTGAAGCAATATAGACGTGATCCAAATTGTTCCTTAGGTATTTCGTCCTGGTTTCTTTAGAGGTTCAGAAGGACCATGTACAACTTCCTAGCAGGCTTTTCTGCAATGGACTGTAGTTGTATTTCAGTTAAAAGGCTCCAGGAAATGTAAGTCAGTAAAGAGAAAAACAAGAACAAAAACGCAAGATTTAAACAGTTTGTGAGACGAGTTTATTGGGAGGGTTGCAGCTTACCAAGCTCGATGTCGCAGCACAAGTAAGGTTATAAAATACAGCGGACAACAGTCAGACATATTAATAAATTCAATTATAAATTCAGCAATTCATTTAATAAATAGAAAGGGACACAAATATCTCTAGGATGTAATTTGAGTGAAAGCTTTTTCTTCGTAAATCTAGGGTTGCCGCTTTTTACTACTACTATTTATCTTATATCTAAAATAGACTTTAATTCAATAATAATTCAAGTAATCAATTCAAGCGAAAAATTCATTTTTAACAATTGTAAACAATAAAACAAAATCAATCTGTTGTTGAAGTGGCTTCAACATTTTTACAATAATTTATTACAAGAATTTTCCAGAATTTTAGTTCATTTTTCGTATCTTCAACGAAAATTAACTACTCGAAAGGAAATTTTACAAATTCTAAGTAGCAATCGTTTAGTTCATGGCCTACAAAATACGATGGAAATTTCCTTAAAAAATTTCTTAACTGGTAGTTAAAAATTCGTTTGTCATGCTATAAAACTACTTGTGAAATGTAAAGTATTTTCTAAATAGTAAGTGCAATTTACTATAAGATTTTTTTGTATCAGAAGACATTTTTTTACGAAAAATGAACTTGAAAGTGGATAGCAATTTCTTACTGACAATTCCTATAGTTAATAATTGTTGGTAAAAAATTACCCAATCAAATATTTTTAGTTCACATGTAATTTCATTTCATGAAAATTTTGCAAATTTTAAGTTAAACGTTTCATCGTTCATAAACTGGTGTGCCTTTACGAATATTATTCTTAGAGTAAATTGTCAGCAGATGCGATGAACTAATGTATAGTACAGAGATCTTTACCGGCATAGTGGAATGTGATTAATGTAAAGATTATGTTACTTGAGTTTTGTTGAGTATACATGAGCGAGGGGATGTTTTTATTTTTGTTCATTTAGTTGTTTGTGTGGGTGTTTGTTATTCGTGGATGGTTTATTTGGCTGGATGAGGTGTTGTTTTCAATAAAGGCACATGTGTTTTTGTTGTTGTAGGAATGTTTTAGCTTTGCTTGGTTTTGTTTGGCATGCTTCAGTTGTATAGTTGGCGTTGGCGTGGGCTGTTGCATCTTTTAATATGCAACAGGGGAATATAAAGGCATGGAATATTTTGGAATTTTCAGACATATATTGGTGTTTGTTTATTAAACCTTTTAAATGAAAGTTATTAATATTTTATCGGTAGTTTAGAGAAAAGTTATTAAGAATATTTAGGTAAATATGTTGAAATTGAAAGAGTATTGAAATTTTATTATTCAATGTAAAAAATTAATATTCAATTCCAGATGAATTTGGAAAATTTTTGTTATATCTCAGCGTATAATTTATTCATAAATTTGTAAGTATTTTTTTAATATGACTTTCTTTTAAAAAGAATATTTTGTATGTATATTATTATTTGTTAATTAATTTTTTGGAAAGCAGTTTAATGTTTTCTTTGTTGTAAAAGCAATATTTAATTTCAGAGCAACTACAGATGGATTCGAACAAATTTAAAAAATAAAGAATTGGTAAGTTTTCTTTTAAAAATTGGCTTTATTTCAACTAGAATATTTACGTTTTTGTGACCTTTTTATCATCAAAATTACAGGTTTTTAATACCTTATTTTAGTATTTCTTTAATCAATTTTTTTGGAAACCAATGCAATATTTTTAATGTAAAAACAAATATTTAATTTCAGAATAACCCCTTAAAAATTTGGACAAATTTTTAGTCCTCCTTTGCCTGTAATTTAATAGTGAATTGGTAAGGGTTCTTTAACTTTCTTTTAACCCTGGACAGTCATCCTTATTTTTTTTACATTAACGTCATCCTTCGTCATTTTGACTACGGCTGATTTCAAGACGCTATAATTTTCATCGTGAGCGAAAAAGTGAACCAAACTTGAATTTATTTTCTTATTCAATTTGGTTTTCAGTAGTATAAAACAAAAGTTCATAAAACGGTCGAATTAGTATAACTTAAATTTACCATTTCCCAGTAGACTAAAATGCATTTTAAATCGAAAATGAAATTACGTGTCGTCATTTTGACGAATGTGACTGTCTAGGGTTGTCAAGAATATTTGGTATGGATATTATTATTTTTGTCATTAGATTTTTTGAAAACCTATATTATAATTTTATTTAATGTATAAAATAAATATTTAATTTCAGAGTAACCCAAATATATTTGGACAAATTTTTATATTTCCCCTTAGCGTACTAGAATATTTATTTTATTATATCCTTCACATCGATAACAACACAGTTTTATGATTTTATTTAGAATACTTCATTATTTCTCTAATTGTTTCAGGTACAAATTTTAATGTATGAAAATTTTCATAATAGTAAAACGGTTTGTTGTTGTTCCTTTAATTATTTAATTTCTCTGTACTGTGGAATGATTGATTTAAAAATAGTTTAGTCGTCGACATTTTAAAGAGACTGTTAACCAATTTTTATTATCGGGTTTCCCACAAAATAAGCAAGTAAACCAAAATAATACTGACTTTTTAACTTGGTAGGGGTATATAAATCTTATGGTGTTGTAAAAATGAACTAAACTACAATGTTATAGATGAACTAAAATTTAAGGGAATTATAAACTAGACAAGTTGAAAAAAATCTTAAGGGCTAAATCATGGTCAATATTACTACAGTTTAGTTCATTTTGCAACGGAAAAGGGTTCACTGTTTTCTCCGTGTATTAATATCGGGATTAGAGTTTTTATAATTCTAATTTACTATAATATATAGCGCTGGGCAAAAATACTTGCTAGACAATGGACCACTCAATTTATAAATTAAATTATAAAGTTTTATAAAGTACACTCAAAAAATAGTGAACTCTCTATTTCACTAAAGTCAATTTAACTTTATTTTAGTTCATGGAATTATTATGTTTCGAGAAAGTTTCCTTTACTCTAATAATTTTTTGCGTACGTTAGTTAAATGAAATAAAAAACGGAAAAAAATTATACACAAATTAAGCAAAAAGATTTACTAAATTCGTACTTCTCACAAAATAGTTCATTATTTCTTCAAATTTGTAAATTTTACCAAAAATGCGTCCATCATGAACTACGTATGTCACTAAAGGCATTCTTGCGTTTTTTAAGTCCAGTTTTTTCTTTCAAATTGCACAATTTTATTAAACAAGTGCAAAAAATTTAATTATGTCTAATACATTTTCTTGAATCTGTCGAAAAATATTTAATTATTTTTGTGATATCGGTGTCATGATAGCGATTGTAATGTCTGTTTAGTAAAGTCTGTTTAGTTAAAATTTTCTAAAAAAATTCAAAATTTTCTAAAATTAGCATAAAGTTTTCTTCCTGGTGGGTTCACTGTGTAAATTATACCTTTACAAAACTGAGTATAGGATTTTCGACACAAAATTCCCCGTCCAAAAATAAAATTTTGGTCATATTCCTTCTATGTGTGTACTTAAGAAAATATCTCCAAAATTGTTCGGACAATTTAATTTTTTGTCAATAGACCAATAAATTTGTTACAGTTCATTGATAGACTTCAAAAAACCACATACAATTTTTTTCGTTGGATGCTCAACAAATTATTTGTTGTCTTCTGACGGTAATGATTGCTAACAACTTTTTGTAATAATGGTTATTAAAAGTACAAATTAGTTTGTTGCTAACAAATTTTGTTATTGGTTTTTCAACAAAAGTTACTGGTTCTCAAACTTATTATTATATGTGTATGCAGCCAAATAGTATTTTTTTACAATCATGCAAAAGAAAAAAATTCGTTTCAAGTTATTAAAATTAAAAAGGGGCTTCTTAAGTCAATAAATATATTGAGTATATTTTTATATGACTTTTTTCCTTCATGTTGGCGAAAATATTCATTTTCCCAACGAAAAATGCATGCAGAAATCATTAATGTTATCTTTCTTATAAAGCTCCCAAATTCACCCACAAAATCATCAAATAACAAAAACTTCATCATCGTCTTATGCAGCTTCATTTGCAGTGAATGCATCCCCTGCCCTCTTCAATTCAATGCGAATAGCCAGCAGCTTGTGCGTCGCCACCCACTCCTATTGTCAACACTTGCAGTCACTTAGCTGCGCACGCATTATTGCTTTACAGAACAACAACATCATATCCGGGAGCGCAGAATATGAATAGGTATATTCATGCGCATATGCACAATCAAACATACATATGAACATTAGAATTGCGTTGTGCGTATATTTGTAAAAAGGTTTAAGAATGCAATTGCAGTATCTATGTGGTCAATGACTTCTAATTTCGAGCTTTTTCAAATCATGTTCTGCTGAAATATACGTTCATACATATCTATGTAGTTTGTTAGGAGGGTTACCTCGACTAAAATTCTTCCACCGATAGGCCGTACTAGTATAAAATATTTATTCATCTGAAAACATTCGTTCTCCAGGGGGGAGAATGTTGGCGACAATATTCGTTTTCCCAACGAAAAATGCATGCAGAAATCATTAATGTCATCTTTCTTATAAAGCTCCCAAATTCACCCACAAAATCATCAAATAACAAAAACTTCATCATCGTCTTATGCGTACAAAATTTAATTATCAAGTTTTGTTTACTTTGCTTGGCTGTCCACTTGACTAATCTATCTTCATTTGCAGTGAATGCATCCCCTGCCCTCTTCAATGCAATGCGAATAGCCAGCAGCTTGTGCGTCGCCACCCACTCGTGTTGTCAACACTTGCGGTCACTTACCTGCGCACGCATTAACAACAACATCATATCCGGGAGCGCAGAATATGTTCATGCGCATATGCACAATCAAACATACATATGAACATTAGAATTGCGTTGTGCGTATATTTTTTGTAAAAGGGTTTGAGAATGCAATTGCAGTATCTATGCACAGATAAAAATAAATTTGAGAACCAATAACTTTTGTTGGAAAACCAATAACAAAATTTGTTAATTTTCCTGCAACAAATTAATTTGTACTTTTAATAACCATTATTACAAAAAAGTTGTTAGCAATCGTTACAATCAGAAGGCAACAAATAATTTGTGTTCTCAATAACATAATTTGTAAGTAATTTGTTGAGCATCCAACAGTACAAAATATTTGTCGTTGAACGTTACGTTTAATACTCAACAAATATTTTTGAATTTGAACGAAAAAATTTGTATGTGGTTTGTTGGTGTCTGTCAATGCCCTGTAACAAATTTATTGGTGTATTGACAAAAAATTAAATTGAAATTGACAGAATTATTGCACAAAAATTGCAAAATTGCTGGAACGATTTTGGAGATATTTTGTTAAGTACACATAGAGAAGGAATATGACCAAAATGATACTTTTGGACGGGGAACATGTAACATTTTTGTGTCGAAAATCCTATACTCAGTTTTGTAAATGTATGACGATTTTAAATTTGAGTAGTCCAGGGTCTAGCAATAATTTGACAACTTTTTGCCCAGTGATATATATTCTAGTTAATTACAATTGTAATAACCCTAATCCCGATATTAATATGGTTTTATTAATTATCTCATACAACAAACACATTTAAGAAACTACCAAATTTAAAAAAATATAAATTTTTCACGAACATTTATAAATGCTTTTCTGTATTCTCTGATGAATGAGCTCTTTGCTTGCTATCATACACGTGCATGTGCGCATACTCATTTTGTTCTAACGGTATTCTTCGCATACTTCTTTTAGCTTTCGTACATGTTCTCTGCGCGTAACCAGTCTTGTATTTTTGTTTTCATATCGATAGCAGTCAACTATTTTCGCAACAAAACAATTTGTTGAAAATTCAGAATATTTCTATTATTTCCTCTGTCAACCATCTAAAACACATTTCAACAACAAATGCCTTATATTCAATAGACAAATTTGTTGAGCATCAGCAGATTTTACATACAAATAAAGTTGTTAATATTTATTTGCAGTTATTTTTTTGTGTGTAGCATTTATTTAAAACATAGTAATATGGTAATGTCATTAATTTAAAACACAATTATTATGAAATATTCGTGAAGGATATTCCTTGACGGGGAAATCTTCAGAATTACCGTTACATAAAATATTCTTTTTGAGTTTTTTTTAATTAAATGCTCAATTATGTGAATAATTATGCCTAATGGTACCATCATTTATTCTATTTTATTAAGTCATTAACAACCAAATGCATTACATTTTGAGAATATAAATTCGAAAATTACCGATAAGTATTTATTATTGTCATTACAAGTTAGTCATTATAACTCACCGCAATGTAATGCACTATGTAATTACAGCTTTACTCCTGGTAATGTAAATTGTAATGAGATGTGATTACCTAGTTTTTTGTTGGGTAATTGGGTTTAATATAAGTTTAAATGCGGATTGAATCAAGTACAGATTAGGATTAAATAGAGCTTCACTAGGCTTGAATTAAGCACCTCCCGTACTTAAAGGAAGCACAAACACGATTGAAATTGTTTAAATTAAGAAATTTGTACTTAATATTTTCGGGCTTAAATTAAGTATTTTCTTCTTGGATTTAGAAAACATAATATGTTTATTTTTGTTTATTTATTTATTAATGACATCCTAACACAAAAAAGAACTAAATCTTATATAAAATTGTGCGGGTTATATTGATAAAACATTTTAATGGACAATTGTGTGTTAATTATATGTTAGCTTAGATATAGACAGTTTAAAATAATTACAAAATTTAATTCATTGAAAATATTTTTTACCTCCTTTTTAAATATATGTCTCCTTTTTAAATATTGTTTGGACCAATCCAATATTTTGTTTGGACCAATCCTGAAAATATATATGCTTAAAGCAGAATTTGTTTGGGGTATATGTTACAGAAGCAATTTGGAGTGTTGATTGTTGCTTGGAATGGACGGAGAATACGGAATTACTGTGCTTTGTGTTAATTTATTTATTCATAAGTGGCACTTGGTTTTATGTGAGCGTAAAAGGAGGGAAGTGTAATGGAAAAAATGTGCCTGTTTTTTTGTTCTGCATTTTTCTATATTGTGTCATTGGGAGCCACCGTGGTGCAATGGTTAGCATACCCGCCTTGCATACACAAGGTCGTGGGTTCGATTCCTGCTTCGAACGAACACCAAAAATTTTTTCAGCGGTGGATTTCCCACCTCAGTAATGCTGGTGATATTTCTGAGGGTTTCAAAGCTTCTCTAAGTGGTTTCACTGCAATGTGGAACGCCGTTCGGACTCGGCTATAAAAAGGAGGTCCCTTGTCATTGAGCTTAACTTGGAATCGGGCAGCACTCGGTGATAAGAGAGAAGTTCACCAATGTGGCATCACAATGGACTGAATAGTGTAAGTTACATGATGTTTGCGTTTGTACATTTTATGGGCACGATGTAAATATGGAATGATTACTTATTGTTGAAATTGAAGAACAATAGAGTGTATAAAAATATATGATGTTTTCTTGCACGACATATAAATACAAATAAAAAAGGAATTAGTTAATAAATAAATAAAAATAATGTTACTTTTGTGTTTCCTTTTTAAAGTGGCGTCCTTTTTCGGCGACGAAAAGAGTTTCTTCGTAGAGATCATAATATTTTAGATTGTGACCATGTTCTTTTAACTAGGAGAAAAACATTTTTGATCAATATAATAACATGGCCGCTCTTCGAATATGACCGTGATAATCATGTTTCTTATCTGCGTGTAGGAGTAAGTCTCGAACCCCGAAAAAGGATGGGAATCGGAACGTAACTGTAAACGATGAGCGCTACCAAGCAGTGTTGTCAGTATTTGGGAATTTTCCCCAAGCACAGCGAATCGCCAAAATTTAAAGAAAAAAACTTTCCACTGTGTGCAATAGAGTGCAAATGGGGCATTTAGGCTAGAAACGTACACAGGATTTTATTGTGGGGGCCAAAGCACAAATTTATGTTTTTAAGACTAAGACATTCTTATGCAATTCTGACATCATTTCATGAGGACTCGGTTGTAAATGTTGCTTTCACATCAGTATTCTTCATTGATTTGGACAATATATATTATAGATATTGTAATGTTGAAGATGGTGCACCTTCATAGATCTACCAACTAATTTTATTACTGTTAAAACTTGGTGATCGAACTCCCATTTTCATTTCTCGAATTATTACTGATTTTCTACAGCAGAAGCTATTTCTGTTGTTGTTTTTTTGATTTCAGCTTAAAACCATGCATTGACTAAACTACAAGTGTAGCTTAACCAACAGAGGAAAAGAATGTTTGCCAAATTTATTTGGGCAAAGCCCTATAGACTGCAAGATGGTTGGATGGACGCACGTTTCGGAATTACCACATTCCTTATCAGCATCCTCTACTTGCAGCAAAACTATCAACCAGTTATAAGAATAAATTCAGGCAGTTCATTAAACCCAACAATGAATCACACTTGAACCTTCCGAAAAAAGGTTTTACATGATAACCGGCTTATGCCGAAATAAATTCGTACAAACATATCTCTTTTCCTTTGCCACCGTCAAATCATCGATTTGAGTGCAGTTGGCTGGGTTTATTTTGAGCATGCTTCCTCTTCTTTCATTCGTTTTGTTTTGTTATTGTTGGTTTTGTTCTTTAATCATTGTTGCTGTTTTTTTTTGATTTCAGCTTAAAACCATGCATTGACTAAACTACAAGTGTAGCTTAACCAACAGAGGAAAAGAATGTTTGTCAAATTCATTTGGGCAAAACCCTATAAACTGCAAGATGGTTGGATGGACGCACATTTCGGAATTACCACATTCCTCATCGGCATCCTCTACTTGCAGCAAAACTATCAACCAATTATCAGAATAAATTCAGGCAGTTCATTAAACCAAACAATGAACCACACTTGAACCATCCGAAAAAAGGTTTTACATGATAGCCGGCTTATGCCGAGAGGATGCTGATGAGGAGTGTGGTAATTCCGAAACGTGCGTCCATCCAACCATCTTGCAATCTATAGGGCTTTGCCCAAATAAATTTGACAAACATTCTTTTTCTCTGTTGGTTAAGCTACACTTGTAGTTTAGTCAATGCATGGTTTTAAGCTGAAATAAAAAAACAACAACAATGATTAAAGAACAGAAGCTATTTCTCATAAAAAATTGTCAAAAAATCTTTTTGTGAGGAACATTAATTGTAATTGAGTATTTTTGGAAACGAAAGCGCCCAAATTTTCAGAAAAATTCTGGCAACACCACTACCATGAGACGATATCCAATTAATTTTAATCAATTATAATTTTTTAATCAATTATAGTTTTTATGCTTATTTAATTCCATGATTGATACTATAATTTTCGTGATTGAACCATTCAATTTTATTATTTATATGTTACAATTGCCAACAAAATGAACAAAAAGAAACTATTTAAAAGTTTTAAAAAAATTTAAATATTTATTGACTTTATTTAAATATTTTTTGAGTTTTATTAAATTCTCTCGCTGTGTTGTGTTGATATCTTTCTTCAGCTCTCGGCTTTCTTTTATATTTCTTTCTCATTACTGTGTCTCTCGCTCTCTGAATAAAATATCGCAACATATATGTACATATATGTTTAGTCGAAATTTCTATATTAATATATGTTTACATTCACGCATATTATTTTTATGAAAAATTGATGTCTTAAACATAATATTTTCTAACATATGTATGTGTTCCAAATAATTTATGCTAACATTAACATTATATTTTTACATTTAAAAATATTGTATTTAAAAAAATTCAGCCAAAACATACCTTTCTATTCTGGGTTTTCGTGCCACTAATCTATTCTTATATTTGGTTTAATATGTGGAACAAAATTTATATAAAACAAACTGAAAGTTATCGTTGTCAAAGTTATGAAAGCCTAAGCCGTTGCTTCAACATCATATCTTCCTTTTGTGGTGGTGAGTTTAAAAATAATTAAAACCAAATTTCACCTAGAAATTAGGCTCCAACTATCGCTTCGATACAATTTCTTTTGCTCTAATTTTGTGTTTACAAAGAAATGTGTGTATTTTCTTCAACGCAAAGTATTTGGAGCAAAACGTTTTCCCTCGTCACCATGAGTGTGACGATAGGAAAAACGCATTTTAAAGCTAACTGAATTAAGTTTTCCTTAGTCGCACCTCATGACTGTCGTGAGTAACATTAAGAACGGTTGGTTGGTTATTTCTTTATGAAGATGGTCATTGCAAATACTTATGCAGAATTTTGTGTGTGGGCGATACTACTCTGGTCATCGTCGGTAGTAGCTCATCGTAGCTTTTATGCCGATGATGTAAATCTACTTATATTAGATATCAACAGTGTACTTAACGATGATGTGAAAGTGTTGGATCAAATGTTATATTTGGGAGGCTATAATTTGGGTAATTTTTCAGATGGTAACCAATCAATTTGTACCTACAACACAGATTTGGACTCAGCTGTTGGTACTATGAGATATCACAGGTACGTGCAATACGATTTCATTTTCAATTCGGTACTAAAGTCTTGTGTACATTATATTTAGACAAATGATGAAAAAGTTTATGTTATCGGAGTACCTAGTGAAACAAATTGCTGACTCGGCTTTGGAAATAAAACAAAAAACGCGGATTGAAAAACGAATGGGAGCTGTGACAAATGAATCGAGTGAAACGAATGGAAGTGGTAAATTGCTTCTAGATGAGGGATCTCGTCAATATTCGTCATGGCTGAGAAGGTAACTACAACTGCAGTTATTTTTAATGGCAATAAATTTCAATTATAAATCATTCGAAGTAGCCAGTCGTGAGTAGCCAAATACAATTTGAAAACACACAGAAAAAGATATCACCAAAATATTTCCAATTAAAAAGTTAATTGAAATTGAACATTTTTCAATTAATAAATAATTGATACAATTAACTTTTTAATCAAGATAGAAAGATTAAGTTAATTAAGTCAATGATTGAAAATTTTAAAATTTTTAATTAAAAAATTAATTGATACAATTAACTTTTTAATCGAATTCGGAAGACTAAGTCAGTTAACAAAAGTGATGATTTTTTTTTTAAATTTTTAATTAAAAATTTATTTCAAACAATCAATTGTTAATTAAACACTAAGCCAATTTAGAAAGTAATTTAAAAAAGTTACCTTTTATAATTAAAATTAATTGAGATTTGCAATCAACATCAATTAAATATTTAATTGAATCAGTTAAAAAATTAATTGAAATTTGCTCATGACATCAATTAATTTTTTAATCAAGATTTTTTTGTGCCCAATTAAAACTGTGATCGATACTATCATTTCGTGATTGAAGACATTTCAATTAAAAAATTAATTGGATCAATTAATTTCGTGATTGAATCAGAAAAAATTATATGTTTGGAACTCAAATTTTTTAACACAATATTTTTAAGTTCAAGCATATAATGTTCATAAACTAGCATAACATATTTGTGACATATGTGTTAATATGTTAGACAGCGTTGCCAATTTAGCTTTTTTCCCGCTAGATTTGGCTTTTTTTGAAGACGTTTAGCGGGAAAAAATGCATTTAGCTTTTAGCTTTTTTTCTGGCTTTTTTCATGCCCCTTTTAGCTATTTTTGGCTTTTTTTATTTTCGACATGTTCCTATTGAAATATGGATAAAACTTCGTTTTTATCTAAGCCTTGCTGTCAGAATAAGGTTTTCCACATATTTCAATTCCTTATATAAACTGTCAGTAAATTATTAGGAATATTAGCATTTGACTCGTTTATTATGATATAACTAAATTAAAATAGTAGATGTGAATTGCTTTGTACATTGAAAAAATATTGTTGTGAGGCCAAAGATTTCATTTCCTTAAAATACGAACGCGAATTTTGGTTATAATAGCATTTGTGAATTTTTCTTATATAAACTGTTTTCCTTGTCCAATAGCCGATAAATTCTTTTTGTCCTTATAGTTAAGTGATTCAACTTAAAAATGGGTATCTTTTCATGAAAGAAGGCTAGGGTCAATTCTAAAAAATTCTTAAAATTAATGAAATAGTCTTTAAATTTGTGGAGTTTTTGTATCTTGACCACAAACCAAAATAGCGTTCAAAAATAGAAGAGGTTTTTCAACATTTTATTTTAAAAATGTATACATAGAATTTGGAAATTTAAGTTGTCGTTAGCACGTTTTTAAAGCACTGTGATAGCTCATAAAGAAAAAGCTGAAAAAAACGAATATTTAAATTCAAATTTGACTCGGAATCAATACCAAAATCATTAGTGTACAAAATCTTTGGAACCGAATATAGAAATAATTAAGGAAATAAAGTTTTGAATGTGGTATTATTTTTTTAACATCAAAAAATGCAATGAAAAAATTCGTAGTGATAGGATCAAAACAAATCGGCTATATATTAATGGAATGCATTTACATTTACGAAAATTGGACAACAATAGGTTTGTATGGGAAATTTTCGAATAAAAGTTATTCAATATAAACTTGCAAGACAGTTAGATGGGTTTTATTCTCTTGGGTAAAATTAGGAGAAGTGTTCACGTTCACGAATTTATCATTAATTCAGTTAAAACGAAATATATTGATATTTTCTAATGCAGTTCTATGTGACATTATGCAATATATCGCACATTGGACTTGTTGATGATTAACCAGCTGGCAATTGCAAGTTTACTGGGAAAAATGTTTTCACTAGGAAATATAAACGAAGGACTTCCAGTAAAAATTTGTGATAGTAATCAAAATGTATCGAGTACGCA
The DNA here is from genome assembly GCF_050003625.1 of Haematobia irritans. Taxonomy (NCBI): domain Eukaryota; kingdom Metazoa; phylum Arthropoda; class Insecta; order Diptera; family Muscidae; genus Haematobia; species Haematobia irritans. The sequence continues at coordinate 102,682,957 of NC_134397.1, read as the reverse complement.
AACAGAGCTAATATGACTTAAATTTTCTTACAGTCTCACAGAAATTGAATTAAAATGAATACAATTAAAATAATATGCATTTTAAGTGATATAAAGCCTTTAAGTTTGTTAAATTTCAATCAAAAATGTGACTTTTGATACAAAAAATTTTAGCTTTTTTTCTAGCTATTTTTTAAAATTTTTTAGCTTTTTTTGGCTAGTTTTTTGGACAAATCTAGCGGTTTTTTGTGAAACAATTCTGGCAACGCTGATGTTAGAACATATTATGTTTGGGACATAAAATGTTTGTAAATATAATATGCGTAGAGGGAAACATATATTAATTTAGAAATAGTCTATAAACATATATGTGTTTAGAAAGAGAGACCTAGAGAGTATGCTGCAAGTATAATAATGGAAGGCTTAAAAATATATCCACAGAAAGAAAATTTCATTAAAATTTTTTTCTACCAGTGTATGCTCGAAGGTGAAACATAATATGTTTGAACAATACAAACAATATTTTGGTTGGACCTATCCTGAAAATATATATGCTTGAAGTAAAATGTGTTTCGGGTATATGTTACAGAAGCGATTTTTTTTGAGGGTGTAGTTATACATAAGTCGAAAATCAAAACGAAATAATCAGTTTCGTCCACGGGCGCTCATGATTTGATAAGGCTTTCATTTTTCTTTAGCCATAGGTTAGGTTAGGTTAACGCGTATGAAGCAGACAATCCAGTAGTGGGATTCTGTATTTCTTCACGCACCGAAAAAAAGTGAACTGTTTTTATAAGAAGAATGAACTACCTCCCACGAAAATTGAACTAAATTTTGCTCCACATTTTGAGATTTCCACAAAGCGTTGTTAGAACCAGTAAATTTTTGTACTTTTTAACTGCAGTGCACGAAATCACATCATCTCATAGAAGAAAAAATTAACTAAGAGTAAAGAAGAAAATCATTGGCGCCAAATCATGACCATTTTAATCATGCAGTAGTTCATTCTTACTATTTTTGGGAATTGCTTTAGTTCATATTGAACTTATGTGTATGGTCATTGAACATTATGCTCACGTTTAGTTCATAAAATTTTTGAGACATACTTAAAAAAGTAAGATTTCATTAAGCTGTGGACAATTCCGATAAAAATAATAAAATTTAACTACAAGCAAATATTTTTTTTCAATAAAAATAAGTTAAATTTAGCGTTAGTTTAAGTACGGAAATTTTTTTCTGTGCGATGATATCATCATTAACGTTGTCTACGAAAACTCGTGTTTGCACTAACGATCGTGTCATTCTGTAACTAATCTGTAGCAACTGTTGTTGCGCTTGACAACCCTGCTGCGAAAAATGGTGGAATGGAAGAATAGTACAAAAACAGTTTGCAAAATTGGAAATTGTTTGCAAATTTTAAAGATATACACAAAGATACACACTAGCCCTACCATGAATATAATCTAGGTATATCTCCCATAATAATAACTTTATTGTTTCGCTTCCACTTAAAAAATAATCGTTATGGAGTGGTATTTCCAAATTCTGATTGGGAAAATGAATGGGCTGTTATTAAAAATTGATATTTCACGAAAGGTAAAGAATCGTATGATTCGACCTGTTCAAAACATTTGCAACTACCTAGCATCCTGTAATATTTTCTTCTTTAAGAGCATTATTTTTTGTATTTTTTACCTGAAATAGTTATAAGGACCTATAAGAAGATGGGTTAAATTACAAAAATGTCATTGTAGGAATATCGTTAAGTTCATTGCTTAACGCTTTCGACCCCGAATTTTTATCGCTATTTTTTTTACTTTTAATCATGTTGAAGTCATTTAAGAAGCGTCCAGCCAAAATTTCGGGTCTCCACGCCCATTCGTTTAGGCGGTAGAGAATGTTGCCTGTGGACAACTTTGGGCAATTGTGAATACAAAATAGTTTGTTTTGTAATGATAGACGTATTACATTTTATTGTTTTTTTTTTTTTTTAATTTTTTGTTATTTTACAGTAAATATATACTTAGATGCGCAGTGGAATTTCAATCACGCTCAAACACATTCACGAAGATATATTTGTTCTCACGCACGCCATGTGGGTAGGAATTCACGCTCACGCCAATTCACGAAATGAAAAGTCATACTCGCGCACGCTCACTTATGAACAACGTTTATTCCTCACGCTTTCGCAAGATTCACGACAATTTTCGTAATTCACGACAAATCTCGTGATTCACGAATATTTTCGGAACACGACAATTCTCGTGGCTCAATAAAATTTTCGTAATTCACGAAATTTCTCGTAACTCACGCTATTGAAATCTTAAGCGTGATTAAATAAGTAAAGGTGATTAAAATCATTGAGCTTGAATTTAATCGTGAACGTAAATTTGTTCGTGATTGTGACTTTTTGTGTCTCCGTTTTACAGTGAGTGTGACTTTTTTGGAAAACATGAATTTTATCGTGAGCGTGAATTTTGTCTTGAGCATGAGTTAGATTGTGAAAGCGTGATTTCGCAGAAATTTTACTCATTCACAATCACGAATACAATTTGGTTTTTACTTACGCTCACTCGCCGCACATTTTTGTTTAGCCCCGTTCATGCACGTTCACGAGATTTCGTTTAAATTTCATTCACGGCTTCGCGTGACTCACGAAAATGTTTTTATACCCTTCACCCTGTGGTACAGGGTTTAGTATACCGATCGTCTTAGAATTAAATTCTGAGTCGATTTAGCGATGTCCGTCTGTCTGTCCGTCTGTCTGTATATGTAATTTTGTGTGCAAAGTACAGCTCGCAGTTTTAGTCCGATTGTCCTAAAATTTGGTATAATTGGCGTGTATATCAACCGACTTAAATTTTAAGTCTATAGATTTTGTAGAAGTCTATCAAATTCTGTCCAGATCGAGTGATATTTAAATGTATGTATTTGGGACAAACCTTTATATATAGCCCACGATTTAACAAGGAAAATGTTGGTATTTTGACCATTTTTGTGGAAATCAGAAAAACATATATATGGGAGCTATATCTAAATCTGAACCGATTTCAACCAAATTTGGCACGCATAGTTACAATGCTAATTCTACTCCCTATGCAAAATTTCAACTAAATCGGAGCAAAAAATTGGCCTCTGTGGGCAAATGAGTGTAAATCGGGCGAAAGCTATATATGGGAGCTATATCTAAATCTGAACCGATTTGGCTGATATTTTGCAAGTTTTTCGAGACTCATAAAATATTCGGATGTACGAAATTTGAGGAAGATCGGTTGATATACACGCCAATTATGACCAGATCGGTGAAAAATATATATGGCAGCTATATCTAAATCTGAACCGATTTTTTCCAAAATCAATAGGGATCGTCTTTGAGCCGAAACAGGACCCTTTACCCAATTTTAGGACAATCGGACTAAAACTGCGAGCTGTACTTTGCACACAAAAATACATCAACAGACAGACGGACAGACAGACAGACAGACAGACAGACGGACATCGCTAAATCGACGCAGAATTTAATTCTAAGCCGATCCGTATACTAAAAGGTTGGTCTATGATTACTCCTTCTTGGCGTTACATACAAATGCACAAACTTATTATACCCTGTACCACAGTAGGGGTGAAGGGTATAAATATGGGAAACATTTAAATCTGAAGCAATTTTAAGGAAACTTCGCAAAAGTTTATTTATGATTTATCGCTCGATATATATGTGTTAGAAGTTTAGGAAAATTAGAGTCATTTTTACAATTTTTCGACTAAGCAGAGGCGATTTTACAAGGAAAATGTTGGTATTTTGACCATTTTTGTCGAAATCGGAAAAACATATATATGGGAGCTATATCTAAATCTGAACCGATTTCAACCAAATTTAAAACACGCATAGCAACAATGCTAATTCTACTCCCTGTGCAAAATTTCAACTAAATCGGAGCAAAAAATTGGCCTCTGTGGTCATATATGTGTAAATCGGCCGAAAGCTATATATGAGAGCTATATATAAATCTGAACCGATTTTAACCAAATTTGGCACGCATAGCTACAATGCTAATTCTACTCCCTGTGCAAAATTTCTACTAAATCGGATCAAAAAATTGGCCTCTGTGGTCATATGAGTGTAAATCGGGCGAAAGCTATATATGGGAGCTATATCTAAATCTGAACCGATTTCAACCAAATTTGGCGCGCATAGCTACAATGCTAATTTTACTCCCTGTGCAAAATTTCAACTAAATCGGAGCAAAAAATTGGCCTCTGTGGTCATATATGTGTAAATCGGCCGAAAGCTATATATGAGAGCTATATATAAATCTGAACCGATTTCAACCAAATTTGGCACGCATAGCTACAATGCTAATTCTACTCCCTGTGCAAAATTTCAATTAATCGGAGCAAAAAATTGGCCTCTGTGGCCATATGAGTGTAAATCGGGCGAACGATATATATGGGAGCTTGACTACATTACTAATTGTACTCCTAGTGCAAAATTTCAACCAAATTGGGATAAAACTCTGGCTCCTGGGACCGTATTAGTACATATCGGGCGATAGATATATATGGGAGCTATATCTAAATCGGAACCGATTTCAATAAAATTTGGCACACTTCACTGAAAAAACAGTGAACCCTTTTCCATTGCAAAATGAACTAAACTGTAGTAATATTGACCATGATTTAGCCCTTAAGATTTTTTTCAACTTGTCTAGTTTATAATTTTCTTAAATTTTAGTTCATCTATAACATTGTAGTTTAGTTCATTTTTACAACACCATAAGATTTATATACCCCTACCAAGTTAAAAAGTCAGTATTATTTTGGTTTACTTGCTTATTTTGTAGGAAACCCGATAATAAAAATTGGTTAACAGTCTCTTTAAAATGTCGACGACTAAACTATTTTTAAATCAATCATTCCACAGTACACAGAAATTAAATAATTAAAGGAACAACAAACCGTTTTACTATTATGAAAATTTTCATACTGTAGCAGATTATTAAATTTTCACTTACAAAAAAAAAATAGTTTTTTTAAATTAGTAAATTAATAAATTTTTAAAAATAACAGAAATCGAGTTTTTGCCTAGTGAATTACAAAATTTTCAAAAATAACAGAAATCGAGTTTTTAATTAGTGAATTATTAAATTTCCAGAATAACACAAATCGAATTTCTGATTATCAATTCTCTATAAATGTAATCGATAGCCATCCAATATCCATGCTTGAATGTTAAAAGAGAGAAAAATCATAGACAGGCAAGAAAAAAAAAAGCGCGCAGTAAGCTACGAGACGAATCAAGAAACTCTAAGTCGTTCTTTTGTAAATTGACTTCTGCCGGTGAAATATATTTAACCTGTGTTTTAACAAGCCTATATATTATATGAGGACCAGGTAGTGATATAAAAAAATAAATTCGCAGTGCCAATTTCTTTTAAAGTATAAATTCCAATTTTTTTTAATTCATATAGTGCAAAAAGAAAAGCTTTTGATTGCACCACGTTCCCAATTTTAATCATTAAAACGTGGGGATTGGGGTTAATGGCAAAACCATTAAAACTCCAATCCCAATTACTTAAAGTGCGCATTTGCCTCACCGAAGAAGTTGTCTCTCAGTAATGTGGATGTAGCCAGAGAAGAATTTTTTTAATCATCACCTAAAACAAAATCCTGATTTAAAATAAAAGCCTGACTATAAGCATGCCGAAATCAGATGATGGTGGTGTTATTGTAGAATTGGAAAAAAAATTGAGCAGAAGATTTTTCACGTGGATGTATTTGGCTATCCTAAAAAAAAATTTGGTATTTGGCTATCCTAAAAAAAAATTAAAACGAAAATGGACTTAACCTTCTTCTAAAATTATTGGCTCCCTCACAATGTGGTTTGTGACGTCATAAACATAACTAGTCAAGAAAAGGTACACGATGAATTTTTAAGAGTTAGACATACGTGCATATGATGAGTATGCTGCTCTCTTTGAAGTTCCCCTCATTATAGTGAACATACAAACATACCTGTGTCATATCGTAACCATAAATATCGTAAGATCTCTCACTGTACTGACAAACTTACATTTGATGAAAATAAGACATAAATAACAAAATAAAATAACATCAAACAAACATATGTATATACACACTAATCATAATATTTCTTTGTTAAAACACTTGCAAACAAAATGAATTAACATTACAGTATTTATTAATATTGAATTTGTTTCTATAAAATATTTTTTTTTAAGTTATTGTAATTATTAGATTAAAACAAAATTTAGCATGTTTGAATTTATTTGATGGTAAATTCTCTACATTGCGCGGACAGACATATGTCGTGAACAAATCATTTGGATGTTCTGGTTAACATTCCAATGTAAAGAATTTACATGCTTACCATTTATATGAATGAAATGTCAGATATTTGTTAAATCTCATATTAATGTAAAGAAATTCTATACATTTTATAGATCTCAGCTGCACCGCATGAATTGAGCTCAGTCCATCGGATATTTGCAGGGATGTAAAATAATGATCAGTTTTTGACAATTTTTAGATCATCGATATCCATTACGGATTTCTTTATGTAAGTAATCATTCAAATAAAATTATACATGCGTTCGATTTGTAGATATACATGAATTATTCAAACAAAAAAATATATTCAAAAATATTCGCTTCCATAGTATGTATTTAATTTTGAAGTACTACTGTAACGATTTTCTTTAACTGAAGAATCATAAGTATAGAGTTATGAAATTAGACTTTTCATTTTATATTAATAAAGTTCTTTTTGATATTATGAACATGATGTGGTAAAGTTTTAAATTGGAATTGCTGGCAGCGAAAACAAAAGTGGGTACATGGCTAAATATTGATATTTAATGTATCACAGGGATTTGGCCATAGAAATTAAATTGGACACGGGTCATTTCAGGTAATGAAGGGTGGGGTACATAATGTGTCCAGGCAATAACAACATCTATTGCAGAACACCAACGGCTCTAAATAAATCGTAGAAACATGTCTGTATTTAGTCTTGGAAAGGTAGAAGTTTCTTTCTCAAGTAATAGTTTATGATATTTTTGTGCCAAGCAAGGACTCTCCCCTATCCGGCGAGCTCTGCCTATTTCAACACCTTCCAAGCATCGCTTGGCGAAATATCGATTATATGAATTTTCAAATTTAAAAAAAAAAAAAAACTGACTGTTACAAAAGAGATGGCGCCCAACGAGATCGGCAATTTTGTGGTTTTGCAAATTGTTGGTATCGTATATTTTCATTTAAAGTTTAGTAGACGAGTCCTTAACTAATTTTAACAGAAATTGGTTGAGATTTGCCGTTTACAGTCCATAGTATATTTTTACCATCCATTTTGTCATATGTTAACAAGTGTTATGTAACCATATTGTAATGAGAGGTAACTAAATTGTTTATTTCAATTTGTCAGCGATAAAGTAAGTCTAAATTATACTTCTATGTAAAGATTCGATAATTTTATTGCGACTTTTAACTGACATAGTTTTCACACAATAATATTCAATAGTATTTATTTCGAGACTGTGAGAGTCATATAATTTATAACCTACACTGATAGGAAATTTTATTGCAACATAGTTTTGATATAAATTTAATTTTGGGGAGTTTAGAGTCATAGATGTATATAATTTTAGCATGTAACCCAATTTGTTCAAGCGTTTGTCAGCAATTCCAGATAATTATTAAGAATACAATATACAATATACGCTATACAACTTCGATAATTTTAATATAAAGTGAAAGTGGACAAGTAATGCCAAGAAGACGTAAGGTCAAACAACGAGCAAGTAGCTTAGAATCATTAAACGGACTACAATTTTTAGAGTATACATTTGACGAAGATAGTGAAGTCCAGTCCCGAGCTAGACGTCGAATAGATATTAGTCCCATTATTACAAGGTCGAGGGCAAGACAAGTAAGGCAAAACGATTTAGATATGTCAGAACCGTCGAATCAATCTGGCGTGCCCCAGAGGCAGACAAGTACATCCAGAGAGCCAACAGAAGTAGGTGATATTGCTACACGGCTAGAAAGTTTATTTTTGAATGAATTGTCAGCAATCAGACAAACAATAAGTAATGGCTTCAATGCAAACAATTCTAGTGCGAATCGTGTCACTGCCAATGAAAATTCTAATAATCACAGTCGTGATGGGACTGCGGTCAACGACCGTTCTTTAAATGAAAGTTGGAATCAAGACTTTCGTGGCGAGTCTCGATCCTACAATAATTCCATAAGGATTGACAAATGGAACATTTTCTATGATGGTAAAGACGATATTGGTGACTTTTTGTTCAAGGTAGATACCCTTAGCAAACGTTCCAGATGTTCTGATGAAACACTTATAACTAATTTTCACATTTTACTTAAAGGTAGGGCCGAAACATGGTTTTGGGCGTATTTACGTCAAGCCCCTAATACTACTTTAGCTGAATTGAAACGGGCAATGAAAAAAGAATTTGGTAGAACTGAAAATGATTGCGATAAAATTGTGCGTCTTATAGAGAGGAGACAAATGCCAAAGGAATCGTTCGATGATTTCTTTTCCGACATTATCAATATGAATTCTAGATTGTCTCAGCCAATGAATGAAATAAAAACTATTGACCTAATAAAGAATAATACCAAGGAATCAATAGGAGCTTTGCTTTTTATGGACGATTCGCTTGATGTAGATAGTTTAAGGGACGCAGGAAGAAAAGCCGAGAGATATGTCCAAAGGCAACAACAATTTAAAGTTCATAGACGGATTGTTTCGGAAATAGATAGTCAGGGAGAGATGAGTAATAAAGTAGAGCAAGAAATAGCAGCAATGAGGTTTCAAAATTCAAATGAACGGGAACGAAAAGTAATAGATACTTCGCGTTTTAAGTGTTGGAATTGCGACACACAGGGTCATTCTTATTACGATTGTCCATCTAAAGTTCGAAATATATTTTGCTATCGTTGTGGCGAAAAAAATGTTACGACCCCACAGTGTCAAAAACATCAGGAAAACGGGAAGTCGAACGAGTAAGTGAGGGTACCTCGTTCCTGGGACAGATTCCCTCTACTCGAAATTGTAATGATAAACATATTTTAAAAGAAGATCTAGAAAAACCATATTGCTCTGTTAGTAAAAACAATGATATAAAAGTTCAACTAGATTCGAAAATGTCACTTCATGAAAGAAAACTAAGATATAACGAGGCTAGGAAGAGGATTTTTAATACACATCCTGTTTCTAGAAAAATATTAAAATGTCGCGAAAGATTTCGTAAGCGGAAAATGTACACAAAGCTTATTGAGTCAGCCTGTATCGACGATAACCAAGACTGTAGACCTTATGCTAAAATAATTATTGGTAAAAAGGAAATTTTTGGTCTCCTTGATTCAGGTGCTACAATCAGTGTTATGGGAAAGGGAGCTATAGAATTATTGAAGGAAATTGGAATTACTTTTACACCGATAAAAAGTTCGATCAAAACAGCCAATAACGGCATTCAGGAAGTTATAGGCTTTACTAAGGTTCCTGTTACATTCAAAAATTCGACAAAAGATACTTACTTTTATTATTATTACTATTACTATTATTACTTGTCTCCAGGTTTAAGACAACAGGTGTATTTAGGAATTAATTTTTGGAAACAATTCGAGATAGCACCCGAATTATTTTTGTCAGAAGTTTCTCTAGATAGTGAGTCATTTGTAGAACATTCTGAGAATATGCACCAACTAACCGATCCACAATTACACAGATTGAAACGAGCGATAGGCAAATTTCCATCTTTTAAAAAGCTTGGTCTAGGACGTACTAAATTAGAAATTCATCATATCGATACAGCTGATTCAGTTCCCTTCAAGATAAAGCACTATCCACTTTCACCTCCTCGTCAACAGGAAGCATATGCTGAGTTAGATCGCATGCTATCCCTCGGTGTCATAGAGGAGAGTAATAGTCCGTACTGTAGCCCCATAGTATTAGTTAGAAAGCCTGGTAAAATACGACTTTGTCTTGACTCGCGGAAGCTTAACACAATAACAAAAAAAGATGCATACCCCCTTCCACACATCAATGGACTGTTAAGTCGTTTACAGGATACATTTTATATATCAGGTATTGATCTTAAGGATGCCTTTTGGCAAATACCTTTAGATGAATCCTCTAAAGAAAAAACCGCATTTGCAGTCCCTGGCCGGCCACTGTATCATTTTACAGTTATGCCTTTCGGGCTCTGCAACGCGGCACAAAGAATGAGTCGACTAATGGATAAGGTCATTCCAAGTCGACTTCGAGAAAACGTTTTTATATATCTAGATGACCTGTTGGTTTGTACATCGGATTTTGAAAGCCATATTGATGTGTTGAATGAGGTAGCAACGTATTTGTCACAAGCAGGCTTAACTATAAATATTGAAAAAAGTCGTTTTTGCCAAAAGGAAATTAAATTTTTAGGCTATATCGTTGGTCAGGGATGCCTACGTACGGATAAAGATAAAATAGATGCTGTTATTAATTTTCCAATTCCAAAATCCCCTCGTCAAATAAGGAGATATATTGGTATGACTGGTTGGTACCGGCAATTTATTTCAAATTATGCAAATTTAGCTGCACCACTTACCGATTGTTTAAAGAAGTCCAAGGATTTTGAATTGAAAGACGAGGCTAAAGAATCCTTTGATAAACTGAAACAGGCTTTAACCACCGCCCCAGTTTTAGTCCAGCCGAATTTTAGTAAAATGTTTACAATTCAATGCGATGCATCTAGAGTAGCTGTGGGTGGAGTATTAACGCAAATAGGAGAAGATGGGAAAGAACATCCAATCGCTTATGTATCCCAGAAATTAAATAAATCCCAGAAAAATTACACGGTTACAGAACTGGAATGCCTGGCCGCAATTGTCTGCTTAAAGAAATTTCGTCCTTATGTGGAAGGTCTCCCGTTTAAGATAATAACTGACCATCATAGCTTACGTTGGCTAATGTCACAAAAAGACCTAACGGGCAGATTAGGACGTTGGAGTTTATTGTTGCAAAGATTCGATTTTGAAATTGAGTATAGAAAAGGGTCTTCAAATATTGTACCAGACGCTCTTTCGAGGCTAGATACAGATGAATTATGTACAATTGAGAAGTATACGCCTGTAGAAATCGATTTATCTTCGGAGTATTTCAATTCTAAAGAATACAATGATTTGAGACATTTACTAAGTGATTCCTCTAAGTTTCCAGATACTATAGTATCTGACGGTTATGTATACCAGAGAGTTAAATTTCGAAAAGGCGAATTCGTAGATGAAGATTCTTTATGGAGGTTATGGCTACCGTATGAATTGCGTGACGAAGTAATACAGAGACATCATGATGAGGTTTCATGTCATGGGGGATTTGGAAAAACCTTACACCGAATTCGGGAGAAATATTTTTGGCCAAACATGGCCAAGGACATAAAATCGTATATATCTAACTGCGATATATGCAAGAGTGTAAAGCCCACTAATCAAAATTTAAAACCTCCAATGGGAAAACAAATCCCAACAGAACGACCGTTCCAAAGAATATACATGGATTTGTTAGGTCCATATCCAAGGACAAAAATGGGTAACTCAGTAGTATTCGTGGCAATTGATCACCTAACAAAATATATATTTTTAAAACCGTTGAAAAAAGCAACAAGTTCTGCTATTATAAAATATATTCAAGAAGCGATTTTTCATCAATTTGGAGTACCGCAATATATACACTCAGACAACGGCAGACAGTTTGTCTCATTACAGATGTCAGATTTTCTCAAAGCATATGGAGTCACCCATATTAAATCAGCCCTTTATTCGCCACAAGCTAATGTGTCTGAGAGAAGCAATAGGGAATTCATTGTGAAGCTTAGAATTCTAATCAAGGATAGTCAAGAAAATTGGGATATACACGTTTCTAAAATTGCTAGTATCCTCCGCAGCGATTACCATGAGGCTATTAAATGCTCCCCATACTTTTGTGCATTTGGATATAATATGATTCTGCACGGTTCGTCGTATCCACTTTTGCAAAAATTAGGATGTGTTAAGGAGAGCCAGATCAGTTGTATCCCCAACGACGTGAAAATGAATAATCTACATGACAAAGTTAAGGAGAATTTGTTGGTGGCTCATGAGAAGGCTTCAAAAAGTTATAACACCAGGAGCAAAGGTTTACAATTTTCAGTTGGACAGGAAGTATTTCGCAAAATGTTCCATCAATCAGATTCTAAAAAGGGAGTTAATGCCAAATTACTACCCCCATATTCAAAATGCAGAATTAGAAAAAGAGTGGGATCATCTTGCTATGAACTTGAAACGCTAAATGGAAAATACATAGGACTTTATCATGCTAAAGATATAAAACCTTTCTAGAAGGTATAAGCTAATTACAGCCCGGCATATATATCTCAGGGTTTGGTCGAGCCCCACGTAAAAGTAATAATCCATTTTCCTTATTTTCGTCCTTCGTAGACTCGTACTACAAAGAAGGTATGTAGCAGATTATTAAATTTTCACTTACAAAAAAAAAAAATAGTTTTTTTAAATTAGTAAATTAATAAATTTTTAAAAATAACAGAAATCGAGTTTTTGCCTAGTGAATTACAAAATTTTCAAAAATAACAGAAATCGAGTTTTTAATTAGTGAATTATTAAATTTCCAGAATAACACAAATCGAATTTCTGATTATCAATTCTCTATAAATGTAATCGATAGCCATCCAATATCCATGCTTGTTAAAAGAGAGAAAAATCATAGACAGGCAAGAAAAAAAAAAAAGCGCGCAGTAAGCTACGAGACGAATCAAGAAACTCTAAGTCGTTCTTTTGTAAATTGACTTCTGCCGGTGAAATATATTTAACCTGTGTTTTAACAAGCCTATATATTATATGAGGACCAGGTAGTGATATAAAAAAATAAATTCGCAGTGCCAATTTCTTTTAAAGTATAAATTCCAATTTTTTTTAATTCATATAGTGCAAAAAGAAAAGCTTTTGATTGCACCACGTTCCCAATTTTAATCATTAAAACGTGGGGATTGGGGTTAATGGCAAAACCATTAAAACTCCAATCCCAATTACTTAAAGTGCGCATTTGCCTCACCGAAGAAGTTGTCTCTCAGTAATGTGGATGTAGCCAGAGAAGAATTTTTTTAATCATCACCTAAAACAAAATCCTGATTTAAAATAATTATATCAACGAGCCTGACTATAAGCATGCCGAAATCAGATGATGGTGGTGTTATTGTAGAATTGGAAAAAAAATTGAGCAGAAGATTTTTCACGTGGATGTATTTGGCTATCCTAAAAAAAAAATTTGGTATTTGGCTATCCTAAAAAAAATTAAAACGAAAATGGACTTAACCTTCTTCTAAAATTATTGGCTCCCTCACAATGTGGTTTGTGACGTCATAAACATAACTAGTCAAGAAAAGGTACACGATGAATTTTTAAGAGTTAGACATACGTGCATATGATGAGTATGCTGCTCTCTTTGAAGTTCCCCTCATTATAGTGAACATACAAACATACCTGTGTCATATCGTAACCATAAATATCGTAAGATCTCTCACTGTACTGACAAACTTACATTTGATGAAAATAAGACATAAATAACAAAATAAAATAACATCAAACAAACATATGTATATACACACTAATCATAATATTTCTTTGTTAAAACACTTGCAAACAAAATGAATTAACATTACAGTATTTATTAATATTGAATTTGTTTCTATAAAATATTTTTTTTTAAGTTATTGTAATTATTAGATTAAAACAAAATTTAGCATGTTTGAATTTATTTGATGGTAAATTCTCTACATTGCGCGGACAGACATATGTCGTGAACAAATCATTTGGATGTTCTGGTTAACATTCCAATGTAAAGAATTTACATGCTTACCATTTATATGAATGAAATGTCAGATATTTGTTAAATCTCATATTAATGTAAAGAAATTCTATACATTTTATAGATCTCAGCTGCACCGCATGAATTGAGCTCAGTCCATCGGATATTTGCAGGGATGTAAAATAATGATCAGTTTTTGACAATTTTTAGATCATCGATATCCATTACGGATTTCTTTATGTAAGTAATCATTCAAATAAAATTATACATGCGTTCGATTTGTAGATATACATGAATTATTCAAACAAAAAAATATATTCAAAAATATTCGCTTCCATAGTATGTATTTAATTTTGAAGTACTACTGTAACGATTTTCTTTAACTGAAGAATCATAAGTATAGAGTTATGAAATTAGACTTTTCATTTTATATTAATAAAGTTCTTTTTGATATTATGAACATGATGTGGTAAAGTTTTAAATTGGAATTGCTGGCAGCGAAAACAAAAGTGGGTACATGGCTAAATATTGATATTTAATGTATCACAGGGATTTGGCCATAGAAATTAAATTGGACACGGGTCATTTCAGGTAATGAAGGGTGGGGTACATAATGTGTCCAGGCAATAACAACATCTATTGCAGAACACCAACGGCTCTAAATAAATCGTAGAAACATGTCTGTATTTAGTCTTGGAAAGGTAGAAGTTTCTTTCTCAAGTAATAGTTTATGATATTTTTGTGCCAAGCAAGGACTCTCCCCTATCCGGCGAGCTCTGCCTATTTCAACACCTTCCAAGCATCGCTTGGCGAAATATCGATTATATGAATTTTCAAATTTAAAAAAAAAAAAAAACTGACTGTTACAATACATTAAAATTAAACTTTCTTTAAGCAAAAGTACTTTATTATAAATACTTATGATGAAAGTTCTTAATACAATGTGTTTTGTGAATAAAAATTATGACCACGTGGAACAGAGAGTAGTTCATTTGAACCCGCTGTTTGGACATTTTGACTTATCCTTTTTTTATTCATCGTAGGTAATTATTTCACATATCTTTCTGAAAAAATGGAAACAATAATGAAAATTGTTAAAAATTAACACACTGTTATGAAATATAATTTTTAATTCTTCATTTTAGCTTGTAACTTACCATATTTGGGGGCATTTTATCAAATGGTGTAAGGAATTCAACTTTCCTTTGGAAAACGTATCTCATAAAATTTGTACCTGAAACAATTAGAGAAATAATGAAGTATTCTAAATAAACTCATAAAACTGTGTTGTTATATAATAAAATAAATATTCTAGTTGAAAGAAATCCAAAGTTTTAATATAAAACTTACCAATTCTCTATTAAATTGTACGCTGAGGGGAAATATAATAAGTTGTCCAAATTTATTTGGGTTACTCTGAAATTAAATATTTATTTTTTACATTAAATAAAATTATTAAATAGGTTTTCAAAAAATCTAATGAAAAAATACTAATATGCATAAAAAAACCAAATATTCTGGTTAACCCTAGACAGTCATCATTCGTCAAAATGACGACACGTAATTTAATTTTCGATTTAAAATGCATTTTAGTCTATTGGGAAATGGTAAATTTAAGTTATACTAATTCGACCGTTTTATGAATTTTTGTTTTATACTACGTAAAACCAAATTGAATAAGAAAAAAAATTCAAGTTTGGTTCACTTTTTCGCTCACGATGAAAATTATAGCGTCTTGAAATCAGCCGTAGTCAAAATGACGAAGGATGAAGTTAATGTACAAAAAATATGTATGACTGTCCAGGGTTGAAAGAAAGTTAAAGAATCCTTACCAATTCACTATTAAATTACAGGCAAAGGAGTACTAAAAATTTGTCCAAATTTTTAAGAGTTATTCTGAAATTAAATATTTGTTTTTACATTAAAAATATTATATTGGTTTCCAAAAAATTTGATTGAAGAAATACTAAAATAAGCTATTAAAAACCTGTAATTTTGATGATAAAAAGGTCACAAAAACGTAAATATTCTAGATGAAATAAAGCCAATTTCTAAAAGAAAACTTACCAATTCTCTATTTTTTAAATTTGTTCGAATCCATCTGGAGTTGCTCTGAAATTAAATGTTGTTTTTAAAATTTGCAAAATTTTCGTGAAAGAAAAACATTAAACTGGTTTCCAAAAAATAATTAACAAATAATAATATACATAAAAATATTCTTTTTAAAAGAAAGCCATTTAAAAAATATATACTTACCAATTTATGACTAAACTATACGCTGAGATATAACAAACGTTTTCCAAATTCATCTGGAATTGAATATTAATTTTTTATATTGAATAATAAAAATTTCAATACACTTTTAATTTCAACATACATATTTTCTTAAATATTCTTAATAACTTTTTTCTAAACTACCAATAAAATATTAATAACTTTCATTTAAAAGGTTTAATAAACAAACACCAATATATGTCTCAAAAATCCAAAATATTCCATGCCTTTATATTCCCTTGTTGCATACCTGCTTAAAGGCCGGTATGCACCTCTAGCGAAATTTTCGGTACCAAAAATTTATTTAAGTCTACAACAAAAAAACAGGGCTGTGTTCACAAATTTTAAACCAGCTAATCGCTTTTAAAAATTGTTAATATATGTTCCAAATATTCCTCAAATAAATTGCTTATTATTTACAGACCTTTTAAAACTTTAACGCACACAATGATTGTAATAAATTAAATGTTTGCTGCCAAAATATGCTTTTGACAACCCTGTTATTTTCATTAGAGGTGCGTACCAGCTTACGAAATTGAACGCTACCGAAAATTTCGTTAGCATAAATAGCAATGCATTTCTTATGGGAATGAAATTTTTCGCTAGAGGTGCATACCGGCCTTAAAAGATGCAACAATCCACGCCAACGCCAACTACACAACTGAAGCATGCCAAACAAAACCAAGCAAAGCCAAAACATTCCTACAACAACAAAAACACATGTGCCTTTATTGAAAACAACACCTCATCCAGCCAAATAAACCATCCGCGAATAAAAAACACACACACACAAACCACTAAATGAACAAAAATAAAAACAACCCCACGCTCATGTATACACAACAAAACTCAAGTAACATCATCTTTACATTAATCACATTCCACTATGCCGATAAAGATCTCTGTACTATGCATTAGTTCATCGCATCTGCTGACAATTTACTCTAAGAATAATATTCGTAAAGGCACACCAGTTTATGAACGATGAAACGTTTAACTTAAGTTTGCAAAATTTTCATGCAATGTTATCTACCATTTTTGACGAAAATGTCTATAAATTTAATTACATGTGAACTAAAAATATTTCATTGGGTAATTTTTTACCAACAATTATTAACTATAGGAATTGTCGGAAAGAAATTGCTATCCACTTTCAAGTTCATTTTTCGTAAAAAAATATTTTCTCATACAAAAAAATCTTATAGTAAATTGCACTTATTATTTAGAAAATACTTTACATTTCACAAGTAGTTTTATAGCATGACAAACGAATTTTTAACTACCAGTTAAGAAATTTTTTAAGGAAATTTCCATCGTATTTTGTAGGCCATGAACTAAACGTTTGCTACTTAGAATTTGTAAAATTTCCTTTCGAGTAGTTAATTTTCGTTGAAAATACGAAAAATGAACTAAAATTCTGGAAAATTCTTGTAATAAATTATGTAAAAATCTTCTTAAATTTACGAGACACCTTTTTTTCTGTGTTGACTATAGTACTAATTGTTCTTCTTGTGCAAAATTTTAAGCAAGTTAGGGTAAAACTCTGGCTTCTGGGGCCATATAAGTCCATATCGGGCGAAATATATATATGGGAGCTATATCTAAATCTGAAGCGATTTCTTCCAAAATCAATAGGGATCTATTCTGAGCCAAAACACATACTTGTGCTAAATTTGAAGTCGATTGGACTAAAACTGCGACCTAGACTTTGATTACAAAAATGTGTTCACGGACAGACGGACATCGCTATATCGACTCAAGAGCCCACCCTGCGCATTTTTGCCAAAGACACCATGTGTCTATCTCGTCTCCTTCTGGGTGTTGCAAACATATGCACTAACTTATAATACCCTGTTCCACAGTGTGGCGCAGGGTATAATCAGATATGGTAACACAAATTTTGGTCTACATAATGGTGAAGGGTATAATATAGTTTGCCCCGCCCGACTTTAGACTTTACTTATTTGTTTTTTTTTTTTTTTTTGAACCCATGTCAATTTAACTGGCGGTGTAAAAAACCAAAGTATTATAAAGCGCGAATATTCGTGCTAATCCACTACCACGTTGCCAAGAAGGTCGATATCTATGGCTTCCTCCCTTTTGACGATTCCTTCCAAATTCCCCGCTGCACTGCAGATATGTTTTCCACATCATCGCCGAATTTCTCGTTACTGGACTCCCAATCAAAGTTCAAAATTTGTTCAAATTCATTGTTTCTCAAACCTTTTTTCTCTAGGTCTTATGTCCAAAAATATGTAATTTTACTACCACAATTGCCCAAAGTTGCTCACAGGCAAATTTTCAATTTCAAAAATTTCTCATCTGCTGTTTTATTGCAATTCTAAGATTTGACTTCCAGAAATATTTTATTTGACATGTACTACAATAGATTAATAAAAACTTTCAACATGTTAGTTGTAATATATGAAAAAAGTCATATAAAGGGTGATTTGTTAAGAGCTTGATAACTTTTTAAAAAAAAAAAAACGCATAAAATTTGCAAAATCTCATCGGTTCTTTATTTGAAACGTTAGATTGGTCCATGACATTTACTTTTTGAAGATAATTTCATTTAAATGTTGACCGCGGCTGCGTCTTAGGTGGTCCATTCGGAAAGTCCAATTTTGGGCAACTTTTTCGAGCATTTCGGCCGGAATAGCCCGAATTTCTTCGGAAATGTTGTCTTCCAAAGCTGGAATAGTTGCTGGCTTATTTCTGTAGACTTTAGACTTGACGTAGCCCCACAAAAAATAGTCTAAAGGCGTCAAATCGCATGATCTTGGTGGCCAACTTACCGGTCCATTTCTTGAGATGAATTGTTCTCCGAAGTTTTCCCTCAAAATGGCCATAGAATCGCGAGCTGTGTGGCATGTAGCGCCATCTTGTTGAAACCACATGTCAACCAAGTTCAGTTCTTCCATTTTTGGCAACAAAAAGTTTGTTAGCATCGAACGATAGCGATCGCCATTCACCGTAACGTTGCGTCCAACAGCATCTTTGAAAAAATACGGTCCAATGATTCCACCAGCGTACAAACCACACCAAACAGTGCATTTTTCGGGATGCATGGGCAGTTCTTGAACGGCTTCTGGTTGCTCTTCACTCCAAATGCGGCAATTTTGCTTATTTACGTAGCCATTCAACCAGAAATGAGCCTCATCGCTGAACAAAATTTGTCGATAAAAAAGCGGATTTTCTGCCAACTTTTCTAGGGCCCATTCACTGAAAATTCGACGTTGTGGCTCGTTAGTAAGTCTATTCATGATGAAATGTCAAAGCATACTGAGCATCTTTCTCTTTGACACCATGTCTGAAATCCCACGTGATCTGTCAAATACTAATGCATGAAAATCCTAACCTCAAAAGAATCACCCTTTATTACAACCAAATTAGCTTATTTTTCATTTAAATTGAAGAAATTACTTGTAGCTTTCGATACCGTTACAGTTTTATGAACAAAAACAACGCTGACAGTGAGTCTCAAAACACAAAAAATTGTCCACAGGCAACTTTAGGATCGAAAGGGTTAAATTGACCATAAACTCATCGCCATAGGCCTTAATGCCCTATTTTTTTAATAATTCGATAAAAATTACCGACAATAAGCATAATCAACATAATAAAAAGCAAAATATCGATGATTTTAAAGTTGGGGTATCACAAAAATGAATTTCGGAAGAGTACAATGTGGAAATACCAACTGCGTCTCGAGTTATAAACAGTGGATGCACCAAAACTGTACACTGTGGTAGAAGAAAGCCTAAGTCTACGCCAAAAGAAGATCATATAATCAAAAGAACTATGCAACAATGCAATCAAATATCATCTAAAGAAGTTACAAATTAAATTCAACTGGGTATATCTACCATAACGGTAACGGGGCAGAGCATTAGAAGTCGGAGTGCCATTATACAAGAATGTCAAAAATCATCGATTCCAAAGAAAACTAGGTTAGCGCGGCTTCAATTTTCACAAAAATACCTTAAATGGCCTCAGGAGCAGTGGATATATGCTATATTTACCTACAACTCAAAATTTAACTTGCATGGATCGGATAGTAGAAATTTAGTACGAAGGCTGCAAGGAAAGCTTTAATCCAAGAAATACAAAAAGTTACGTCAATCATGGTGGGGCCAATCTTAGGGTCTGGGGGTATTCTTCCGGACAAATTATTGGCCCTATTTATAGAGTAGAGGGTATTATGCTGTCGGAAGTCTACAAAAACATTTTTCCCATGTAATATTGCCGTAAGCATTCCGGGAAATGCCGTCTGTATGGATTATTCAGCGCGATCATGACCTCTAGTACACGTGAAACGTGGTAAAACAATGGATTTCCGATGAAAAATTGCGGGTGGTTGACTAGACTGTCAGTCGCCTAAAGTAAGTCATAAAACAAGCTTTGGAAAGCTATAAAACGAAAAATTGGTAGGATTTTTTTGCAAAAGACTTACGAAATCTATTTGAACCTGAACCATAGGATATCATTGACCATTTAATCCTAACCAATGGCCAAAAGTTGCGTAGAAGTAATCAAGCGGCATGGCTATAGTATTAACTATTAACATTTATCGTTAAAAGTTACAAAAACTTTAATTATTTTTATATATATGTGACACTTAATATTAGTTGCAAATGTTTTGAACAGACAAAAACTCTCATTTTTTTAAAACTTAATAAAAATTGTTGTCGTTAGTTCCGTTATTTCCTTGAATCTTTAAAATTGACATAGTAAGCAACAACATTGCATTAAAATGTTGGTTTTAATATTTTGGAACGATTGCAAATGTAACATAGTTTAAAACGTCTACCAAAGAGCTTGGTGGTTATTTTTCTTGTTATCCCTTCATATCGATGCGATTCATCGTTAAAATTGAATACAGAATCCCACTACAGGTTCGATTACTGTAGCGGGATTCTTTTTGTTTGTTTGATATTTTTTTATAAATTCGTAACCATTATACGAGGGCGGTTCGGAAACTTCTTAGCCTATCAATGAAAGAATATAGTTGGTTTTTCAAAAATATTTTTATTTTTCAATATAATCTCCTGAAACTTCAATACACTTAGTCCAACGCTTTTCTAGCAATTCTATCCCTTGATTAAAATAGTTTTCCTCAAGGTCTTCAAAATAGTGGTTTACAACTGTAACTGCATCTTCATTTGAGGTAAAACGCTTGCCAGCATGGAATTTTTTGGATTTGGGAACAAGTAAAACTCACTGGGAGCTAAATCAGGAGAATAAGGTGGGTGGTCAAGCAACTCGTACTTTAATTCGTTGATTTTAGCCATTGTTAAAACACTCTTGTGCGCTGGTGCGTTGTCTTGATGAAAAATTATTGTCTTGTGTTGTAAGCCAGGACGTTTTTCTCCAATTTGTACATTTAATTGATCCAAAAGATTGCAATAGTATTCTGAATTTGTTGTTTTACCCTTTTGCAGATAGTCAATCAATAAAATAACTTTGAAGTCCCAAAAAACGTTGCCATAACCTTACCAGCCGATTGAATTGTTTTTGCCTTCTTTGGGGCACTTCCTCCAGCTTCAGTCCATTGTTTGGATTGTTCTTTTGTCTCTGCATTCTTATGCGTTTTTGATCGACTGTTAACAAAAGCGTCACCCACCTTCTTTTTCATCTGTAGTTCTTCATGCAAAATTAAATGGACTCGATCATTTGAGATGCCGATGATATTAGCAATTTCACGCACTTTTATTCGGCGATCATTTAATACCATATCATGCACTTTGGCTACAATTTCTTTTATTGTTGTTGTTTTTGGACATCCACTACGTGGTTCATCTGCAATGCTTGTACGACCACGTTTAAATTCAGCCACCCAATTTTACCGCACGAATTTCTAATATTTCAATTGTAACAAAATTGCGGATATATATATCTATATATATATATATATATATATATATATATATATATATATATATATATATATATATATATATATATATATATATATATATATATATATATATATATATATGCGAGCTTAAAATTTAAATCTAACGTTATGGGACAATTTTAACGAAAAATAAAAATGCAAGGAAAGTCTAAAGTCGGGCGGGCCGATTATAATATACTCTGCACAACTTTGTATTTAGATCTACATTTTGATAAAATCTCAAATCAGACTTCTACAAAACTCGGGCAATATTTGGGAAATATTTATAATTGTTTAGACAATTTCGCAAAAATGCATTTATGATTCATTCATTGAATAATTTGAAAATTTGAGTCATTTCTACAAGTTTTCGACTTAGCAGCAATTTTGGAAAAATTTTTGTCTAGCAAATAAAATTTTGTAAAATTTTATATAGAAATAAAATTTTGGAAAATTTTCTACAGTAACAAAATTTTGACTAAATTTTCTATAGAAATAAAATTTTGGCAAAATTTTCTATAGAAATCAAATTTTGACTAAATATATAGAAATACAATTTTGAATAAAATTTTTGTAGAAATAAAATTTGGCAAAATTTTTTATAGAAAAAAAGTTTGAAAAAATTATCAATAGAAATACAATTTAAAAAAAAAAATGTGTAGCAAACAACATTTTGCAAAATTTTCTATAGAAATAAAATATTCTATATATATATATATATATATATATATATATATATATATATATATATATATATATATATATATATATATATATATATATATATATATATATATATATATATATATATATATATATATATATATATATATATATATATATATATATATATATATATATATATATATATATATATATATATATATATATATATATATATATATATATATATATATATATATATATATATATATATATATATAAAGGGTGATTCTTTTGAGGTTAGGATTTTCATGCATTAGTATTTGACAGATCACGTGGGATTTCAGACATGGTGTCAAAGAGAAAGATGCTCAGTATGCTTTGACATTTCATCATGAATAGACTTATTAACGAGCAACGCTTGCAAATCATTGAATTTTATTACCAAAATCAGTGGCAGAAAATCCGCTTTTTTATCGACAAATTTTGTTCAGCGATGAGGCTCATTTCTGGTTGAATGGCTACGTAAATAAGCAAAATTGCCGCATTTGGAGTGAAGAGCAACCAGAAGCCGTTCAAGAACTGCCCATGCATCCCGAAAAATGCACTGTTTGGTGTGGTTTGTACGCTGGTGGAATCATTGGACCGTATTTTTTCAAAGATGCTGTTGGACGCAACGTTACGGTGAATGGCGATCGCTATCGTTCGATGCTAACAAACTTTTTGTTGCCAAAAATGGAAGAACTGAACTTGGTTGACATGTGGTTTCAACAAGATGGCGCTACATGCCACACAGCTCGCGATTCTATGGCCATTTTGAGGGAAAACTTCGGAGAACAATTCATCTCAAGAAATGGACCGGTAAGTTGGCCACCAAGATCATGCGATTTGACGCCTTTAGACTATTTTTTGTGGGGCTACGTCAAGTCTAAAGTCTACAGAAATAAGCCAGCAACTATTCCAGCTTTGGAAGACAACATTTCCGAAGAAATTCGGGCTATTCCGGCCGAAATGCTCGAAAAAGTTGCCCAAAATTGGACTTTCCGAATGGACCACCTAAGACGCAGCCGCGGTCAACATTTAAATGAAATTATCTTCAAAAAGTAAATGTCATGGACCAATCTAACGTTTCAAATAAAGAACCGATGAGATTTTGCAAATTTTATGCGTTTTTTTTTAAAAAAAGTTATCAAGCTCTTAACAAATCACCCTTTATATATACAGGGCTGTGGAGCCGGAGTCGGAGTCTTGGAGTCGGAGTCTGAAGATTTTGCTGGAGTCGGAGTCGTAAAAATTTAGCTCGACTCCGACTCCGGCTAAACCAAATTTTTTAAAACACTACACATTTTTGGAACTAAGCAAGTTTTTACGCAAATTA